>NC_058407.1:124079787-124163126 GCF_002201575.2 Neomonachus schauinslandi
TTTATGTGTGTTTTTGTATGTGTATTTAAGTATATGTATGTATGTGTATGTGTGTTTGTGTATATGTTAGTGTATATGTGTGTTTGTGTATGTGTTGCATTTGTGTTTATGTGTGTTTTTTGTATGTGTATTTAAGTGTATGTCTGTGTGTTTGTATGCATGTGTATATGTGTGTGTTTGAGTTGTGGGCATATGTGTGCATTGGAGTGTATATGTTTGTGTATGTGTGTTCGTCTATGTGTGTGTTTGTGTGTATGAATGAGTGTGTGATGACCTTGACCTTTATGGTCTAGGAGTGGGTCTATCAGGCTTTATCTACGAGTAAGAATTGGGCAGAGAAGCATTTATAGGCAGAGAGGTATGAAAATGGAAGAAAAGAACTCTGGGCAGCCCTTTTCATTTTACCTGCCCTCCCCCACCACTTGTTCCTTCTCTTGCTGAGTTTTCTGTGCATTCCAAGCAGACCTGCAATTGTCTGTATGTGAGGTCAGCCCACAAGCCATGAATATTTGCTGAGTGACCGCTGTGTGCAGGGTGACAGAATTCTGTCCATTTGTGTTGATTTTGTATTTACACAGAAGTGCCTGGGTTTTGATGAAGCAAAAAGATACTGACCTTTTTAATTCTGTCTTTCCAAATAACACGAATGTTGAACCTTCTGTTATGTAAGAGAAATCGGGGTGCTTTTCCTGCTCCCTCTCTTATTTGATCTGGAAGCATTGCCATGACATGGGGAAGGGCTGCATTTCTGTCCATTTTGTTAAGGAGGAAATGAAGCCCAGGGCAGTGTGAACTTGGTCAGCTTCACACAATTATGTGGGACTGCCAGGTGGCTCTTCTGACTCTCATTTCCCATCAGATGTCACTGTCTTTCTAAAATGATGTTAATGAGGACTAGTGGAAGAATATGATTTTCTTCCAAAAACTCTCTTATTGGGACCACAGCCAGAAAGCTGAGAGGTATATATTGAGCCAGGAAAATCCTTAATCCTCTCTGGCTCTGCAAGATCTTTTTTTTTTTTTTAATTTTTTAAAATTTAAATTCAATTAATTAACATATAATGTATAATTTGTTTCAGGGGTACAGGTCTGTGGTTCATCCATCTTATATAATGCCCAGTGCTCATTATAACACATACCCTCCCCAATGTCCGTCTTTTTAAGCATAAAACTTCTGTGAGGGAAATTGAACAGCCTTGCATTCCATGACATCACTGTAATGAAAATAGCTGATGCAGGGCACCTGGGTGGCTCCATTGGTTGAGTGTCCAACTCTTGATTTTGGCCCAGGTCCTGATCTCAGGGCGGTGGGATAGAGCCCCACGTTAAGCCCCCTGTCGAGCCCCATGTCCCACATCCAGCCCAGATTGGTCTCTAAGCTCAGCACAGAGTCTGCTTGAGATCCTCTCCCTCTGCCCCACCCATGCACACAGGTGCACAAGTGTGCACGTTCTCTCTCAAATAAATAAATAAAATCTTTTTTAAAAATTAAAAAAAAAAAAGATCTGGCACAATTGTATTAAAAAAATGATGTTGCTTTAAAAGTGGTGTTAAGGGGCGCCTGGGTGGCTCAGTTGGTTAGGCGACTGCCTTCGGCTCAGGTCATGATCCTGGAGTCCCGGGATCGAGTCCCGCGTCGGGCTCCCTGCTCGGCAGGGAGTCTGCTTCTCCCTCTGACCTTCCTCCTTCTCATGCTCTCTGTCTCTCATTCTCTCTCTCTCAAATAAATAAAAAATAAAATAAATAAATAAATAAATAAATAAATAAATAAATAAATAAATAAAAGTGGTGTTAAGAGGTATGCTTAGTCAGGACCCTGCCTAGTGCTGGAGCCCAGGAGAGGGCAGGAGGCAGGACAGCAAGTCACTGGCTCGGTCCCTCCTTCCCTCTCTTCCATTCTTTAGTTGGCATCAAGCAACCCCAATTTAGCATTCCCCCCCCCCGCCGCAGGATGAAGCTAGACAATATTTTAAGTTCATTTGTGCAATTTATAAATAGTACTTTATGTCAATTCAAAGTTCGTGAAAAGAGGTTGGCTGCTGGACATTGAGTCTAAATTTCTTTACTGCAGCTCCAGCTTCCGCTAGGACTAGAAAAATTTAGGTTTGCCAAAAAAAGTCCACCATCACATTTCTACATATTCTGGAAGGTTCTACAGGAAATCGAAAGAGTTGCTGGGTGTCACTGCCTAGGGTGTAACCTCTGCTCACAGACATAATTCCAGCTTCCACAAATGTCTTGGCTTAGAATAAATTCCTGAAAGTGAGGCTGATCAGGACATGAACCCAGGGCTCGGAAGTCACTCCAGAATTCTCGGGACAGCTCTAAGAACATGTTCATGCCGGTGTAGCATGGGTCTCTGGCAGCACTACTCCTCCTTCTCTGCTTTTTGATCCCTACCAGGAGACCTCCTATATTCTGATCCCTCTGCCTAAACTCTGAGGGTTGGACAAGAGCACTGGGAAGTGTTCCTTTACCGGCGAGTGAACACAGTGTCTGGCCTTACCTTTCTTTACAGTTGTGTGACTGTGGGGCCCAAATTCCTTATGTGGAAAATGGGCATGTGAAATAGTAAGAAAGATATACATAATATTGGTCTCTGCCCCCTGTTCCTGACACAGAGCCCCTAAAACCCTTGTAGATAGGGGTGGTAGAAGAATTTTTGTTCTAATATTTGGTCTTTGACCTGAGTTCTTGACACCGAACTCTTACATTCTTGTACTTTCCTAAGTGGTAGGAACATCTGGCACAGAGCTCCTAGATCCCTTGGAATCTCCTGGCTGATAGGAGCACCTTTTGTTCTAATGAGGCAACACTAGCTGAGGTCCTAGATGGGGACTTGTCATCAGAAAGACCAAGCCATGATTAGAAGCTTGGGAATTTCAGCTCCCCACCCCCCACCCCACCACCAATTCTCCAGAGAGAGGAGAGGGGCTGGAAGTGGAGTTAATAATTGATTATGCCAATACAAGGAAGCCTTCATAAAAATCCCCCAAGTACAGGTTTTGGAAAGCTTCTGGGTTGGTGAACACATCTACCTGCCGGGAAGGTGGTACACACCAGCTCCATAGAGACAGAAGTTCCTGCACTCAGGACCCTTCCAGACCTTACCCTACGTACCTCTTCATCTGCTTGTTCATGTATATCCTTTAAAATATCCTTTGTAATAAATTGACAGTAGTAGGTACATTGTTTTCCTGTGTTCTGGGATCTCTAGCAAATTATCGAGCCCAAGGAGGGCATTGTGGGAACCTCCAATTTGTCACCAAATTGGACAGAAGTTCTGGGTAACCTGGAGACCTACCAGTGGGGCCAGTCTTGCAGGGTCTGAGCCCTTAGCCTGTGGGGTCTGTGCTAACTCTGGTTAGTGTTGGAAGTTAATTGTGAACACTGAGCTGGTGTCAGAGAGTTATTCAGTGTGAGAGAAAACCCAAACATCTGGGTCAGAAGTGTTGTAACTGTGAGCAGAGGAAACAGTGCATTTTCCCTAGACAGGAAGATAATGCTCTGCTCACCACACGAAGTTATTGAAGGAGTCAAATAAACCATGTATTGGACAACTCTCTATAAATTGAGAGGTACCAGGTGGATATGAGATATTACTAATTTTGTGAACCAATATGGAGACAGACTAAAAACTGGTACCCCGATTTCCAACAGAAACTCCTTCTGTCATTCACAGTATATGTATGAAATCCTTTTGGCACATTCTCTCTCAAATTTGTATCCTCTTCCAGGGTTATTTAGCAGTGTGCCTTCCAGTGATATCCACACATAGCCTCCTGAAGCTCCAGTATTACAGAGAAAAAAAGAGGTATTTTGGAAAAACTTTTTCTTAAAAAAATTATTCATTTATGTATTAATTCGTTCAGCAAGTGTTTATAGTGTGCCTATGGAGTAGAATTAGATGCTGTGAGTAGCTGAAGAGTTGTAGGGTTCTCCTGTCATTCATTCAAGCTCTGTAATACAAATCTATATGCAGGATGTAGAATAATCCTCAGCTAATCAGGGTCTTAGTCTATTCAGGCAGCTATCACAAACTACCATGGATTGGATGGCTTAAACAATAGCCATGTATTTTTCAGTTTGGAGACTGGAAGTCCAAGATCAAGGCACCAGCAGATTGGGGTCTGATGAGAGCCTGTTTCCTGGTGCATAGACTCCTTCTTCTCGCTATGTCCTCACAGGTGGGAGGGGCAAGGGAGCTCTCTGGGGTCCCTTTCATAAGGGCACTAGTCTCTTATAAAGGTTCCACCTTGGGGCACCTGGGTGGCCCAGTTGGTTAAGCAACCGCCTTCGGCTCAGGTCATGATCCTGGAGTCCCAGGATCGAGTCCTGCATCAGGCTCCCTGCTCAGTGGGGAGTCTGCTTCTCCCCCTGATCTCTCCCCTCTCATTCTCTAATAAATAAATAAAATCTTTAAAAAAAAGAAAGTTTCCACCTTCATGACCTAATCAGCTCCAAAGAGCTCACCTCCAAATACCATCATTTGGGGGGTTAGGATTTCAACATATGAATTTGAGGGGGGCACATTCAGTCCTATAGCAACATGTAGAGGCCACCAGTTTTATCACTTCCATTCCCTCAGGAGTCTGACAGTTTATTTTATTTCAACTATTTTTGCAGTCATTATGCAACTTTAAATTTTGGACAAGTGTACTGAATTACAGCCGTAAAGATTGTGTCAAACTTTCTTACGCTCCCGGTTCTGAAGTTTCCACCATGTGACAAATGTTGTTTTGTTCTGTGGTTTTCTTGGCCTGGAGCTCTCTAAACCTTGAAACACACAGTGGCACAGCTTCAAAAGGGCCTTCCTTAACCATGAGGAGCAATTGCTCATTCCTCTGCAATGTTCTTCCTTAAGTGCTTCCTTAGCCAAAGTTCTCTTCAGTTAGTCCTTCCACTAAGTATAGCTATTCAATAACTAGCAGTCCTTTCCATTTAAGATTAAAATTTCTAAAAATAACATCATCAAGGAGCAAACGTGTGGTATTGCTGAGAGACCAGGGGCTCTGACTCAGGCAGATCGTGTGGATTCTTGCCCCCATTTAAAACATGCGTCCTTAGACAAAGTCCTCAAACTGCCAGCGCCCCTTCTGTGTAATGGGGACAGAAATATCAACATTGCAGTATCCCTGACAATGACTTCTGGTCTTGTCTACAGGAGTACTCCCATGTCATGGACTCCGTGTCCAAACTCTTTTGACATTCCATGGTCACCCTAAATATTTATGTCTGTTCTACGTATCCTTCTGCAAGGTACAAGTTTTGGTTTAATATACAAATGATGTTTTTTCCCTCCCAAATCTTTGAGTGAAATGATGCTCCAGAGAGAGGTTTGCATACCTCTAGCATGTTACAGCATACCTCCTAGATATACCTCTAGTTTAGAAGTGTGGTTTATAAGATGATACTGAGGGCTGAAAATATTCAGTAGGTATACATCAGTAAGAATATGTTGGCTATTCAAACAGTAAAACACCTTTGTATTGACTGGAATATAACTGTTCTCCAACCCCTAAGTGGCATCCATGTCCCACATTACCTCTTTCCTTGACCTCTGAACTCTACACAGTCCAGGAACTAAAGGGTTAAGGCCTGTCCACCAGGGTCCTCCAGGACCCTCCCCATTCTCATTAGCTGGTAGCTAATCCATGCAGTTAAATATTTTGAATATCATCTCATATTACACGTAACATACATGAAGCTCCTGGCCCATGCTAGGCACTTAAGAAAGCAGTAGGTATTTTTAGTCCTGTGGCTTTGGAGAATTCAGCCTAGAAGTATATATTTTCAACAGTAATGTAGCCAGTATCCCTTCCTCCCCCACTTCAGGACACAGCCTTCCTTCCTTTAGGGAACTGTACCTTTCTGTTTTCTGAGATTCTGGTGAGGCTTCCAATAACAGTAACCGTCCCTCCAGCAGCTCTTGAGATGGGCAATAATATGGGTCTGGAAAATCATAGTCCCCATTCTCTGATAGGCATGTGCTGAGACTGGAGACAAGTATGTGAACCAAGATGGACCAATCAGGGTCTTCCTCTAGAACTCTGAATGTGAATGCAGGGACTAAGACACTCCTTGTCCCCCTTTGAAACAGGAGCTGAAAGGATGTGGCCCCAGGGCTTCTGGTGGTCTTGGCTGTGCAATAAAGTAGCCTGAGAAGAGACACATAGACAGAAATGGAGAAATGAAGAGACATTAAAAGAGAGGGCTCCTATGATATTGTCTGAGCACCAGGCCAAATTTCCATCCTTTACAACAGTGATTCTCACACTTGGGTGTATATCAGCATCACCAAGAGAGCTAATCAAATCCACTTAATCATGATGAAAAATAAAATAAAATGATAAAAAAAAAGACAACCTATGGAATGGGAGAAGATATTTGCAAATGACATATCTGATAAAGGGTTAGTATCCAAAATGTATGAAGATATGATATAACTCAACACCCAAAAAACAAATGATCCAGTTAAAAAGTGGGCAGAAGATATAAACAGACATTTCTCCAAAGAAGACATCCAGAATAGCCAACAGCACATGAAAAGATGCTCAACATCACTCATCATCAGGGAAATGCAAATCAAACCTACACTGAGATATCACCTCACACCTGTTAGAATGGCTAAAATCGACAACACAAGAAACAAGTGTTGGCGAGGATGTGGAGAAAAAGGAAGCTCTCTTACACTGTTGGTGGGAATGAAAACTGGTGCAGCCACTCTATAAAACAATATGGAGATTCCTCAAGAAGTTAAAAGCAGAACTTCTCTGTAATCCAGGAATCACACTATTGGGCATTTACCTAAAAAATACAAAAACACTAATTCAAAGGGATACATGCACCCCTACGTTTATTGCAGCATTATTTATAATAGCCAAATTATGGAAGCAACCCAAGTGCCCATTGATAGATGAATGAGTAAAGAAGAGGTGATGTGTATATGTATTATATATATGGAATATATATATTGGAATGGAATATTACTCAGCCATAAAAGGAATGAAATCTTGCCATTTGCAACAACATGGATGGAGCTAGAGAATATAATGCTAAGCAAAATAAGTCATTCAGAAAGACATACATACCATATGATTTCACTCACATGTGAAATTTAAGAAACAAAACAAATGAGCAAAGAAAAAAAAGAGAGAAAGACAAGCCAAGAAACAGACTTAACTATAGAGACTAGATGCTTGCCAGAGGGGAGGAGGCTGGGGGAATGGGGGAAATAGGTGAAGGGGATTAAGAGTGCACTTGTTGTGATGAGCACTGAGTAATGCATAGAAGTGTCGAATCACTATATGGTACACTTGAAACTAATATAACACTGTATGTTAACTATAATGGAATTAAAATTAAAAACTTAATAAAAAATTTAGGCTATGTTAAAGAGAAAAAATAATGAGTCATTAACATGAGAAATTTTAGTCTGATTGTTAGGGAACTTTCCAGACAGTGAAATGAACTGAACTGTAACCATGTACCTAAAGTAAATTAATGAATGTCCTTTGTATATGACATTTTGGAAACTGGCAAATACACAAGAAAACGGATTCACTTGGGGATGTCAGATGCTCCTGACATCTTTCCATCTGCGCTGTCATCTTTCAGGGATCTCTTTAAGGACCACAAAAGGAGACAAAACACCGGATTTTTAAAAGCATTTGTCAGAGGCGACTGGGTGGCTCAATCAGTTAAGCATCTTGACTCTTGATCTCAGCTCAGGTCCTGATCTCAAGGTCGTGAGTTCAAGCCCCGCATTGGGCTCCATGCTGGGCATGGAGCCTACCTTAAAAAATAAATAAAAGCATTTGTCAGTATTTATCTAAGCACAACTAAGCAGTTGACTATGGTCCTATTCATGGAGACAATGAATGGATACAAGAGCTGACACAAAACTGTCCTTATGTAGTTGGTGCCTTTGCAAGAAGTCACTTCCCTAAAAGAAGAAGCCATCAGCTGCCAACACATGCCAGGCACTGCTCCATTTCTCACCCACTAGCAAACTCACCACACCACCGCTCTCTAAGGGAAGTGCTCATGTAAGCTAGCGTAAGCTAGTGTGAGCTCCACCGTCCCACAAGAAAACGGAAGCACAGGTGACTTCAGGAACTCACTAAAATCCCATGGCTGGTAAGTGGGAGAGCTGGGATTTGTATCTCATTCATCTGACTCCAATGTACATGCTTATCCACTGTGATAAAACATTATAAATAAAGCACTAAAAAAAAAAAAAAAAAAGGAATCCAGAGGCCCAGTCTTGTCCAAGTGGACAAGGGCCGGATCCTCCTCAGTATTTCTGCCATGTCCTCCAAGTAATTTGGATATACACCCAAGTCTGAGAACTACAGTTTTACAAGCATGGGATCTAATACTTCTCCTTTTTTTTTTTTTTTTTGTTTAGTTTTCCTACAAGTAGAGATGAAGAAAAGCACTTAGTGCTCTAGGGCACCACGTAGGCCGTGAATGAACCAAGTCTCTGATCAGTGGACCAAGTCTCCGATCAAGGTCCCAGAGCCTCCCCGATCTTGGGTCAGTTCACTGAGTGAACTGCAGTGTTTGCTCCTGAAGAATAGCCTCTATGAATCCAGTGGTGGCTGGAGCGAGATGCTGCAGTGGTTGGGAATGACACCTTCCATCTTCTTGCGCTCCCCTGCATCTACAGTTATCTGAAGGGCATTCCCGGAGGGGCAGCTGAAACTAATAGAAATTTGGCAGAGGAATATAGAAATAAATAATAAACCACAGAATAGGACACAGGGCCACCATTCATCATAGCTCCCTCTCTGCCTTTTGCCTCTGCTTCTCATTGAGCATTGGGTTCATTCTCTTGAGTTCTGTCAGGGTATGTGTCATTAGTTCTGAGGCTCCTTCCTAAGACTGTAAGACATCCACCAACCAAGCTGAGAAGTCCCAGCCAAGTCATGATAACTAGCCTAAATTAAGTTATATCCCCTTGCCTGGATTAATCCTGTGGCCGGGAGGTGGCAGCTCTTACCGGAAGGGCTGCTAGAAGAGCAGAGACCACCCCATCCCACATTAAGTGACTAGTGTGATATTCTTATCTTATTCATTCAACCTTTGCAGCAATCCTGTTAGGACATCAAGTGATGGCCTTTCCTTTTTGATGAGGAAACTGAGGCTCACAGAGTTCCTTACAAGGCAGAGCCAGGATTTGAACCCTGGTCTCCCTAACTCCAAGGCCCACATCCTTCCACCACCCTGTGGGATGACAATGGGTTTTGCTTCTGTCTCCACCCACTTGCTCTATAGTTCTTGGCACATTTCAGAATAGATGTATCTGCTGCCTTAATTTTTTAAAATGACAACTACATGCCATGTCTTAAAATTTACTAGATGCTTCTACCACCTACGCTGCCTATTGGGGTCCAGAGTCACTTCTTTGAAGGCTCAAAGATTTGTTTAGAGCTTTGGAATTGTGTGTTTGCCCACCCAGAAAGAGGAAGCTAAGGACATGGGTGAGCTTACTTTATTTATGGTACCCTTCCCTCTCTCCTAAGTGCTAATCAAGCTCTTTCTCTCAGGTTCTAATATTGAAATTCTCTGTACTCTTTCTCCTACATGATCTATACACTACACCACATGAAGGGGCTGGGGGGAGAAAGTTATTTGTTAGAGTTAGGATTTTTCTTTCCCTAAGAAAATTAAAATCAATGTCATCTGTTTCTCCTGTGGTTATGAGTTCCTGGAGGTCCAAGATGATGTCCTATTCACTGTAGTATTCCGCACATTTTCTAGCAGAATGCCATGAACATGGAAGTACCTCAGCAAAGTATATTGATTTAAAGTGAATTTTGCGAAGTTCTACATAGTCAGGAAAGAGCTCTTGGTGAATGACCTCTAATCCTCTTCTTTGTGGTCCAGTGGAAAAAAAAAAAAAAGGACATATAAACCAACTATTTGTTTACACTAGGGGAAAAGGAAAGGTGCACAATATATATTCCCTCTGCAGCAGGCATTGAATAGATGCTTTACATATTTTATCCCCACAACAACTCATGGACATAGATATTGTTATCTCCATCTCCAGATGGGGAAATTTAGAGAACAAGTCATTCTGGGTGCAGTATGGAGAGGTGGTTATGAGCATAGATTCTAGATTCAATTGGGTTTTTTTTTTAAGATTTTATTTATTTATTTGAGAGAGAGAGAAAGAGGGAGAACACAAGCCAGGGGGGAAGGGGCAGAGGGAGAAGCAGTCTCCCCACTGAGCAGGGAGCCGGATGCAGGGCTCAATCCCAGGACCCTGCGATTATGACCTGAACTGAGGGCAGACCCTTAACTGACTGAGCCACCCAGGCATCCCTCAGTTGGGTTTGTCTTCAGGCTCACTTATTAGCTGTGTGACTTGGGGAAAGTTCCTTGATTTATCTGACCTCTTTAAGTTTCCTCATCTGTAAAATGAGGACAATAATATTTGCTAAACAGATTGTAAAGCTCTATGTTACATAGAGAGTTCAAATGTTAGCTTAAAAACACTCACCCATAGGGGAACTTGGGTAGCTCAGGTCATAATCCCAGGGTCCTCAGATTGAGCCCTGAGTCAGGCTCCCTTCTCAGTGGGGAGCCTTCTTCTCTCTCTTCCTCTGCCTCTCCCCCAGCTTATGCCCTCTCTTGCTCACTCTCTCTCTCAAAAAATAATAAAATCTTTAACAACACTCACCCATAATTAGGATTTCCTTTTATCATTATACCATATTTCTAAAGCATTTTCAATGCATCAGAAACATCCAGAGGTCATTTAAATAGCAGATAGCAGGGCCACACTCCAATTAGGGTGATCAACTCATCTCAGTTTGCCAAGACTTCCTTAGTTTTAGCACCAGAAGTCCTGCATCCTGGAGAACCTCAGTCCCAAGCATATCAGGGTGGTTGGTCACCCCAAACTCATACTTAGCAAATCAGCATCTGGGCTGGGGCCCAGGCACCCACAGTTTTAACAAAGGGGAAGCATTAGTATTAAGGAGGGAGTTTAGTATAGTGGTTTACATCATGGGGTTTGGACCCAGGTAAACCTGGGTCCAAATCCCCTTTTGGCACTTCAAGGAAATGTTACTTTGGTTGTGTTGGTGGGTTCCTGGGAAGCTGACTCTGAAACGGAGAGTAGCACCTACAAGATTTATTAGGGAGTGCTTTGGGGATCAACTCTTGTGGAAGGGAAGAGAAGAAAGCAGGATTAGGCAGAGGGGTAAGGGGCTACAATGAAGTTTCTCAATGAAGTCCTCACCAACCTCACAGGCAGCTCTGGAGTGAGGAGGGCCCTTCAGAGTTGTCTTGAGATGGGGTGGAGGGATCGGGCCTCTCTGCCCTCAAGTCAACAAGTCCAAGTGCCACCTGTGCTGGCAGCTCTCTCCTAGGATGCTGACAGCTGCGTGCTATTAACCACATTTCCTGTAACTGTGACAATCAATCTTTCAGTCCTAAAGGGGCCTCCAGGCAGCACATCACAGTATCCACTACAGGGTGAATGAGACCCACTGAGCCTCTGTTTCTCTGTCCATAAACCAGGGCTGATAACAATAAGGTCACCTACCTCCAGGAGTTGTTGAGGACTAATGAGCTCTACACATACCACACAGTTTGACACATGGCAAGCACTCAAGAAACGATCACTGACTGTACATCTTAAATTTTGAATGGGGTAGAGTTTGGGATGGAGACGGGGGCTGCTTCAAGAAGGCCTTCTTGGAGAAACTGACCCCTGATCTTTGTTATCAGGAGGAACAACACTTGACTTTTTATTGTGGGATGTGTTACTAGGTTAAACATTAAACAAAAATGTAAAGTAGGCAAACAATTGAATCCATTCAACAATTGTTTAACAAGCACCTGTTGACAAAGAGGGTAGAGCCTGAATGAAACTTGAAGAGGAAGCATAGTTTTTGTCCTGGAAGATCCTATAATGTAATGGGATAGACAAGGCTTAGATACTGGATTTCATGGGAAATTAAACATATATTTATTAGTAGCAATGCAATGCAGTAAGAGACTCTTGGCACTGGAATATGGTGAGTGTTGGATTATCTGTTTCTAAAATTACCTCCAATAGGAGACTCTTCCTATCCATCAAAATATGGACGTAGATATTGCTAGAGAGATTGTAACGAAGCGGTCACATTTTAACACATTAATTTGTTGAAATATTTTTTGGGGGGAGTTTTACAGTCTGTATCAAGAGGCTCAAAAACATTCATGACCTTTGATCCAGAATCCTACCCTTGAAACATTAATCCAAAATAATCTAAAATAATGAAAATCTTTACATTGAAAGATGTTCTTTGTAGTATAGCCCATAATAGAGAAAACTTGAAGACTCCTCAAATGTTTGGTGACACAGAAACAGTTATTTAAAATTAGAATTCAACTTTCTTGGGAAGGAATGGTTATATTTGGGATCCATTTTCCAAATGAAGGAAGTTGAAGCCAAGAGTCAGTCATGTACTTGGTGCAACAGGTGGAGACAAATGGGACCAGATCTCCTTAATTCTTGGTCAAGAATTCTATTTTTCTCTCAAATTATCATTGTGTTTCTAAACTCGCTTTCCTAGAGTGAAATGCCAGCAGCTAGTGTTGTAAAACTATGAGGCCAACTTAAACTGACTTGAAGTATGTCAGTGAGGTTATATTGTTAATGTTTTAACTAATTAGTTAATTTTTTATTGTTTTTGTTTTTTAGCTATTATTGCTCAAGCGATGAAGCCAATGATCAAGGCACCCCACTCTGGCTTTCCAGAGCTGAGGTGTATCAGCTTGTTCTGTTAGAAGTGACAGAAAACATGATAGAAATGGGTTGTGCTTTTTTTAAAGATTTATTTATTCATTTATTTATTTTGGGGGCGTTGCTGGGGGAGAGCAGAGGGAGAAGAAGAGAGAGACTCTCAAGCACCTCCACACTGAGCACAGAGCCCAATGCTGGGCTCGATCTCACTACCCTGAGATCACGACCTGAGCCAAAATCAAGAGTCTGCCACTTAACCAGCTAAGCCACCCAGGCATCCTAAAATGGATTATTTTAAAAATCAACATATTTTTTAAAAACGTATGAAAATAATAGTTGACTTGGGCTGAAAAGGCCAAGGTTAAGCCTGCTCCAGGCATGCCTCGATTTGGGGCTCCAATGGTTTCACTGGGACTCGCTATCAGTCCATCTCTTGGCTCTGCCTTCCTTTGTGTGGACGGCAGCAGCTCCAACCCTCATAGCTGCTTCAGGTTTCAGCGGGTAAGAATAGGAGTCAAGTTCCCAGACTTCCAGAGAAAATCTCTCATTAGCCCTGATTTGGGTCACATGACTACTCTGAACCAATCACAGGGAAATGCTGTGGACTGATGGGCCTAGCCCTGGGTCACATGACCACCCCTGGCGGTGGGGAGGGAGAGGGCATGGGGCTCTGGGATGGTTTCACAGGAACAAGAATTGGTTAAGTGTCAGAAGGCCAGACTTTAAAGAGGAAATCAGGACACACTTACTAGATAGAGTGAGTGAGTGCCAGGCAGCAAAGTCAACAGATGTCTACTACAGTTGGACTGTTGTCATTTTATTCTAGCTTTGCTGGGAAAAAACCAGTAAGAACGAACTCAGCAAATCACAGATTTACACTGAAGAGAAGAAATACAAGAATCTAAGGAGCTCGGTCTTTTTTCTCTAAATAGAACATAGTTTACACTATGGAAGTCAGATGCTTGTTTATTCTATGCTGAGCGCTTTCCAACCCAGAGGATTCCAAATATCCTTCCATCTGCAGATCTTTCCAGGGCTTTGCAATTTTTACTATTTAATGAGAAAATTGGGGGAGGGGCAATTTCAAATAAAATAATAAATATGTCTGGAGGAAAGCTAAAGAGCTACATTATTTCACAATTCTGGAATTCAGAGCAATAAAAAGTAAACACTCTTATTGGCTCAAAGGAGAATCCTTTCATCTATGAAACAACTTTATTTGGTTATTTGGGCATCTTGAGAGACTTCCCCTGTGGCTGTATTATAAAATAACTCCTTATGTTTTCATTATATACTGTCCTATTGGGCCTTGTGAAACAAGAAATTATTTGCCGCATTTTGTTTCTGTATAATGGGGCTTTCTATCATTTACATGTCCTTTGGTGTTGTATTAATTCACATCCTTTTTAGAAATATAATTTTGGAAGAAATTTTCATTAAAAATTTCTTACAACATATAAATTTGAGATAATTGAACTGAAGGCTTGTTTACCCAAATTGCCCATGCCGATGCTGTAATGGGTTTTAAAAGTAGGACTAATTTTTGGAACTGGTCCCTGATGAACATTTGAAGAGGATTTTTGATCTCTGGAAAAACATTTGTTCTCAACACAGGTGAAATCAACTCCCTTATAAGTTGATACTGATGGCGATTTAAAAGAAACTATTCTTTGTGAATTGAATAAAGCACTTCTTTATCTTACTAACCAAGCTTGAAGAGTCTGGTGGATTCTCACGTGGATGAGACATTACTTAGGAGGTGCAAACTTAGAACAAATTGGGGAGTGCTCCTACAATGTATATCCATTTTTGAGTTCATTTGTTCCACTTTGCTTACAGAGTATCCTCATTTACCATTTATGGAACTCTGCACCCACATACTTTATTGTGGTCCGAAACATCTTCTATTGGGCTAAATTCTTTTGAGGAACAAAGTTTGGGTAGAAAGTGTGCCAGTATGGGAAGGAAGCTGAGTAGGCATCAATTGAAGGGATCTTGCATAGAAATTAAGGTCTCACAGAAATGGCCCCTACGAGGCACTCAACAAATATTTGTTCAGTGAGGGAAGAAAATAAATGAAGGAATCAGCATAAAGTCATCTTGCAGACAAATTTAGAAAGACACTGTGTAGACATTCCTCTTAATTTACTTCCCTCACTCTTAGCTGGCTCTATTTTATCAATGCCACAGGAGTTACAATTGTCATTAAAGAATATCGTACCAGAACTCAGAGAAGAATGTGTTCACTCAACTTGCCAGAGATCAAAATAACTGTGAATTGTGATAGAATTTAAAAAATACAATGAATCAGCTCTTTGAATCATGAAAAGTAAAGCATAATTATCTCTGTTACACCACGCTGGCAGAATTTCTGTCGCATGGAGAAACCCACTGCCACTATGTCTAAGTAATTGATGCTCCCAACCTTTTAGTCACAGAGGGCCCCTGGATTGTACTGCTTCAGGGACAACATCCATAGACAGTTTCCTGTGAATGACACTGTGGGGTTTGTAACACGCTGTAGTTATTCTACTCAACATCTTCTGTTGAATTTGTAGCTTGTCCAAAGCTTCAGTTCATAAGGGCTTGGTCTAATATTGTCAGATCTTGCCCTCATATTAATTCGGTAGGTTTGCAGAAAGCGTTGCCGTAAATTAATGCATATTTTTACTTTCTCCCTATTTTTCTGGTTTGTGGGACTGGAACTCAGGAAGAAGAGGAATCCCAGGAAGAACCTAAATGCCTCGAGTTGGGACAGAAGATGGCATCAGGTAGAGTACATTCAGTGTGACACCTCCTTTTCTGGGTTGCTGTTGCTGCCAGCAGGGCTTACAGCATCCAAAAGCTTTGCATATTACACAGGAAAGTCTGTGTGTTCCAAATGACTGGAAACACGACTAGAAATGTCACTGATAATGGATTCCAGACACAGCATGTAGGCAATCTGGTTATGATGCAGAAACTAGCTGCTTCTCTTCTTTCTTTTATTGATTACAGTTCTTGATGAACAAATACTTGCAATGAAGTAAATGATGATAATGATGAAGAAATTTCAAATTCGGGAAGACTAAAATAAGTAGTGTAGATGTTTACTGAAATATTTATGATTACCTTGGAAAATGTTCTTTAGATGCATTTGCTGGGTTTCTTTTTATGTTAGTGTATAGTGAAATATGCAGCTTTGCTAAAGCTATTTACCCCATAATAGGACTTCCTATGAGATAATATGGAAAGAAACAGTGATGAGTGAATTTATAACTTAGTTTCTGACTATGATCAGTAATGATAACGACATGTAATGGCCATAAAAACAAACATTAGTTGAATGGACTTAATAATAATGAAAGCGAAATCTTGATACTCTCTGCTTCTATATTCAAATGGCTTTTAGTTGGGTGTTTTAGATATTAAGGGGTTAGAAGAGGGCTCCATATGTGTTTGCTGCTGGCAGAGCCTCGTGTTCTTGGAATTTAATGGAAGTCGGGGAGCAGAATTGAGAAAACAGAGATGGTAATGAAAAAAATATGCAAACTGGGGGGAAAGGTGGCACCCTGCGCTGATAAAGGTGGAGAAAGAATTAGCGATTAAACAGCTCCACCATCTCCCTATGTACCCCTCCCAATTGTCTACCCCCAACAATAACAAACATTGCTTTACTTTGGTGCCTCTCCGTAGGACACTCTCCCCTTGTAGATCCTCGCATGACTTGGCTCTTTCTCATCAATCGGGTATCAGCTGAAATGTCTAGTCTCACAGACTAACTTGTCATTCTGTCAAATCACTCTTCATCTCATTGCCCATTTTATTTGTTTCACAACTATTATTAAAATCTGAAATTATCCTTTCATGGATTGGTTTGGTTACTTATTGTCCCCTAGAGAGCAGAAACCTTGCCTATCTTGTTTAATGGTATCTTAGCACCTTGGACAGTGGCTGGCACTTAGTAGTCATTCAGTAAATTCTTACTGAGTCCTTTGTGTCCACTATATGCAAGGCATTTTCTTTCTCTGATCTCTTTCTTTCATCTCTTGATGTGGCCAACTCTATGACTATTTTAGATTTCTGGCCTATAAAAGAGAATAAGACATGACCCTTGCCTTCAAGAAAATAAATGTCTAAAGTGTAGATGTGTTTGGAACATGAGAAATAATGTGAAAAGATTGACACAACCCAAATACCACTGAGAGCATTGAGGAAGTAGAATCTAAGAAGTTTCCTTGAGTTGATGTTGCCCAGAAGGAGATTTGGAGTTGTTTTTTTGTTTGTTTGTTTTTTAAGATTTTACTTATTTATTTGAGAGAAAGAGTGAGAAAGAGAGAGAGAGGGAGAAAGAGAGAACGCAGAAGAAGAGGGACTAGCAGACTGAGCATGGAGCCCGATTCAGGGCTCCATCTCACAACCTTGAGATCATGACCTGAGCTGAAACCAAGAGTCGGACGCTCAACTGAATGAGCCACCCAGGCACCCTAGGAGTTTTGGAGTTTGAAAGTTTGAAATAGGAGGGCAGATTTGGAGCTTGCATATTATACCCCTGAAAATTGTTCTGAGTGCCACTTTTGCACACTTACTCTTGATTTTCAGTTCCTCAGCTAGAGAAGGCTGGACTAAGGGCCATTGCTGGGTCAATGCAAATTTGGCCAAGAGATTTTGAGTTTCCCAGTTGCTGTTGTAAGTAGTATCATTTGCTCTTTTGGCAGAGTGTCCACAAGATTTTGAAGACATCCAAAGCCTTGATTATCCCACATGTTATGAAGACACTGCTACTCACCAAGGCTTTTCTAAGACATGAGTTGACTCCAACAGGTCCTACTATGACATCTCTGAGTGAGAAATCAAGGATCCAATTCTCAAACACTCTTCTAGCATCCTAGATCTTTAAGCCCTAGGAGTGTGTGACTAGAAATGTAGTGTAGTGGTAAAGATTTTCCTCCACAATACATTTGGAGTCAGAGATCCAAATGAACATAATTCCGCAGAAAGAGGGGCACTGTTTAGTTAGAAATCTATAATCCCAATTTCTTTGTGATTTAATTGTATGGCTTTAGATTTTGGATTATGAATAAATGGCTTATTTCCCTATTTTTTTTCAAAAACACCTAATAACCCTACTCTCTAAGTAGAAATTTCAAACAGAAAATGCAAAAATTTCTCACTATTTCTAAAAAGTGAGTTGGGTTCACTTGGATTCACTAACTTTGGGACTTGCTGCAAAGTCCCTCTTTTCTATTCAGGATTTACTCCAAACATGTGTCTCTACACTGTGGCATTAGTATAATTGTGTGTCTAGTTTTAGTCCATTTAGTTCAGATTTACTGTGTTTATTAACCATTCTTTGAAATCCTGTTATGTATTAAGTTGTGTCTGCCAGGTTATTTGAAAAGTGTGAACATATAATACATTAACTAAGAAATGTTTATTGAATACCTACTATGTGCTAGACATTGTGCTAGGAGTTATGCTATATTTAGAGTGGTAACTAGGACAGACGTGACTATGTATCATGGAACTTATGGGAAAATGAGAAACGCAGCCATTAAACAAATAAAAGGAAAATGTAAATTATAGAGAAATTATAGCCTTAGATAAGTAAAATATAAGTTTTAGAGAAAGCAGGGTTCTGTGGAAGTCTTGCCTTTAGAGCTTATAGTTAAATAATGTCTCTAAAACATGGACACAGAAAACTAAGACAACAGGTAGGATACAGTACATGCTAAAACACAGGCAGGAGTGGTAGGATGAGGAACCAAAGAGATAAGAGAAACTCAATTTGGGGGATCCAGGAAGTTATCCAAGGGTTTGTGGCATATGAGCTGGGTCTTGAAGGATAGATATGAAATCCTTTTGTGAATAAAGACACATTAGCCAGGATATTTATAAAGTGAAAACCAAATACCATGAATTGAATCTAAAGTGATACCTATTTGATATCTGGCCCCTTTTTTGGCTGATGACTGAATCCTTAAGCATCTGTTACTTTATCCTGAGGCCTATAATTTCTTTTTTTTTTTTAAGATTTTATTTATTTATTTGAGAGAGAGAATGAAAGAGTGAGAGAGAGAGAAAGAGCATGAGAAGGGGGAGGGTCAGAGGGAGAAGCAGACTCCCTGCTGAGTGGGGAGCCCGATGCGGGACTCGATCCCGGAACTCCAGGATCATGACCTGAGCCGAAGGCAGTCGCTTAACCAACTGAGCCACCCAGGCGCCCTTTTCTTTTTTTTTTTTTAAAGATTTTATTTATTTGAGAGAGAGAATGAGAGAGAGAGAGAGAGAGAAAGAGCAATGAGGCCTATAATTTCTACTTGCAGGGCCCACCCAGGGGCTATGACAGGTTAACTGGAAGTGTGTTTAAATTTTACCACCATCATTGCCTGTCCCTTGCTGTCTAATAATTCAGTGTCTGTACATTTGAGGGTTTTTTTAGTAAGTGACCTGCCTGTAATAGACGGAACCCTAATACTTATTCAGAATCAGGTGGCACTTCCCCTTGACTTCATGGATATATTAGCTGAGTGGACAGGGTAGCCCATTTATAATAAGTCCCTTTTGTGATGTGATACACCATGGTACACCATGAGTTGCTGTCAGCTGGTGCTTCATTTCAGCATGACCAGTGCTAGGCAGGTTCATCATCAGATAAAGTTTACCTTTGCCTCAGCCTGCCCTTTTTGTGCACTGCCCCTCCTCAGTGGGGTTCCCTCCTCACTACCTTCGGCCCCCAGCTTTGCTACCATCAAAAGAACATGCACTCAGACATGTATATCTTGGTACATAATTAATTTACATCACTATGTTATGCCTGTTCTCCAGCCTAGTTATTTTAAGCTGCAAATCCACCTATGGAATGCAAGAATTCAGTGGCTGTTAAAGGGATTTTTCAACATTAGCAAGCAGGTAAAGAAGAGGGGGCCTTTCTGGCTGTAGTCACAACGTGTGGTTAGCCACTTTCTTGACCCGAATAAGGCCCTGCAATCATGGGGCTCAATGAAGATTCCATCAGGCTGTGTGTTCCTTAAAAACAGGGGTTATGTCTGTTTACAAGTAAGGTTAGATCTTTTATCCAACGGTGCCATTTTGGAGACATCGTGCATCCTTCTCCTATAACATTATGCTTATAACTGCACAGGAAAAAGGAAGAATGAGGTAATGGACCCATGAAAAATGGTGATACAAGTGGAAGTATTGTGAAGGAAAGATTTCCAGACATAAGAGTTCCTTTGAGGTGGCCATGAGGTTGTCTGAGAAATGGAGGAAAAAAACAATGATACTTTACTAATAGTGACAAGAAGGAGGCCATAGTTCCAAATAGAAGGATCTATATGTCAGCAAGAAGGCATAATTGAAAGCCTGACGATATGACCCTCTGAAGATGAGCCAGTTATTGGAAGTAGCCGAGGACAGGGGAAGAGTTTACATGTTCTCACCTGGTTTTATGCCTCGTTTCTCAGCAGCTGCTACATCAAAGTTGGCAGACATTTGGGTCTGCATGGCTCATGTGGCCACCTGCTCCCAGGTCTTTCTTTCTGTGGGTTTTCTTTCCTTTTTGCATTGCCATGGGATGTGTTCCTTTCCTAGAGCTTTTTGTGGTTGCCCTGATTTGTCATTTTAGAGAAGTTTTGTGCTGAGGCTAAATCTAATCTCTTTCCGTTCCACTAAAGGGCTCTTGGAACAAGCCAAGCACCACACGTACTCATAACAGCCTGTTAGGCATCCGTATTGAACAAGGTTGAAACTGAGCAGTACCTTTTTAGTGCAGAGACTCAGGTTTATAAGCTGATATAAAGAAACTACAGATTCTGCCCAAACTAATCTTATCTCTAGCCAAATGAATAGAAATTATGGAATACCAATTTTGGGAGAAAGAGAGGGAGGTTAGCACATCATAACTTCATTTATTCATTCATTCTCTTACGGACAGGGAGACAGATGAATGGATGGGCCAGCTACACTTTCTTGAGAGAATTTTTTTTTTTTAAATGAATTGCACCCTTTCTGGTGGCTATGTTTCAAAAAGAAAGTAAAATGTGTTTTTAAAATGTTGGCTCAATCATGCCATTTTTCTTGCCTGTGCATTGCTTTAGACACAGGCCAAGTATTTTTGAACGCTGAAACAACTTTCAAATGCGTTTAAAATTCAAGAAGACTTTGCAGAATCATTTTTATCTTTTAGCTTGCACTTAGCCTTTGCTGTTGGGGCCCCATGATTGCCACACTCTGATCGTAATGGGAGAATCTTGTAAGTCAATGCTATTTTATGACAGTCAGAATGTTTCACTGGAACACTCCCTTTTTGCTAAAGGTCACCTAAGGCTGAGTAGGGCCCAGCACGCTTTCAGAGTTGGCTGTCTGTGTCATCTGCATTTAGTCAAGTTTTCATTTCCTGTGGTTTGTACGTTTCTTATGTGTGAAGTAAACCCCAAACGGTTAAAATTCTTCAACTGAAAATGAAAACAATCAGGACAAAATATATGTATTTTTGTAACCTTTGTGAGGAAGTGAGACCAGGGTTCCATTGAGCAGCTTCTTAAGCAACATCATGTCGCTGTGTGTGTGTGTGTTTGTGTGTGTGTGTGTGTGTGTGTGTGTGTGTGTGTGTGAGGCTGGCCCCCTGCGGGGAAGCGACACTTCTAGCAGGGAGCCTTGAGAGGTGAGAAAATGACCTATTGTCTGGTAATTCAGACAACTAAATGTTTGCTTTTACTTTCAGGTCATAGTAGAACAGTCAAAATGAGGTCTCTACCCCAGCCAACTGTATTTCGGTCATACCTCGCCTCGTGCAAAAAAAGTGATTTATCTTCCTCAACGATTTTTCTGAGGCCCTGGCCAAAGAATGAATAGAAAACTGTTCAGTTAGGGAAGTTGGAAAACAGAAGGTGGTGGACTTCCTTTATCCTGAGTTTCTTTCCATCTCCTTAACCTTAGAACAGACCGTCTGAAGTCCTATGAGGCCTTTTATTACAGAAAATGTTGCTTGGGGCTGTAGATGTCTTCCAGCAAGGACCCGATCCCTAAATTTCTATATGGGATGGATGTCTTGGTCTGCATGGCTTTCATCCCAACCTCCTGTCAGGTCTCTGCCCTCAGCAAGGCTTTCTCTGACCACCCTGAGCAGAACTGCAATCTGTCCTTCAGCTCTTACTTCCTTGCCCCATCTTGCTTGTCTGAAAACCACTTACCACTCTGATGCAATATGTCCGTTCCTTGCTCTTTGTGTGTCTCCCCCTTAGAACATAAGCTCTGTAAGCTCCATGAAGGCAGTGGTATTTTATATGCCGCTGTGTCCATAACAAGTGCCTAGAACAGAGCCCTGTGTGGAGGGGATGCTCGATAAATATTTGTTGGACAAAGAAGAAATGCTTGCTCTTCTCTTTTAAACTCTCTCTAAAGCAGTTAGCTCAACCAAAATCTGAACACTGAGTATCTTTTTCTATTCGGTTTTTTCCCCAGCTCCCAGCCCAATGTCTGGAATATGGGAGAGCTCGAAATAAATGGTTGGTTGACTTAAGTATAAATGCATGCATGAATGACCAAGTCTGATCTACTGTACAACTGTGATATAAAAACTGTGTTCAGTTGGGACCTTAACAAACTTGAAGAGAACCACACTAACCCCTGGGGAAGTCAAAGATGAGGGCGACATGGGTCTTGCCTTCAAGGAGCTAAATGTACTTCCTTTACCTGAGTTTACCTTCTTCCTGTTCCCTTGACTATAGGACTGTCTGTGGGTTCGGGGGGGGTGGCTTTTATTAGAGAAGATGCTACTGAGGTTGCAGATGACTTCCAGTAAAGTCTTGATCCCCAAACTCCTGTATGGAACTTAGCAACCATGCTTTTATTTTAGTCCTAAGGAGTCCCGCTATTTTGTCTCTACTTCAAAGAATTGTTGATTGGATGTTCACTATCATGTAAATTCTTCCCAAGAAGTGAAGGTCTACCAGAGGAATACACCTGTGAAAATGATATATTCCATTCCAAGAACTAAAACACCCCTGGACGGGGTAGGTCATGCATAGGCTCTAACAGGTATTCATAAAGAGGAAGATGTTTCTAGAATTTATTCATAGATCCTGCATTATGAGTGTAAGTAGGAGAAAGTCATGGGCTGGGCGGAGAGCACAGCTAGATTTTCTTCACTATTAAATCAGTTGGCCTTGCCCTCGAATCCAAGGAGATGCTTGGGGTGGGAGTGTGAGTAATGTTTGTCTTTGGCAGGACAAGGCAGCAAGGGTGTTCTTTCATGCAAGAAAGAAGACTTCCTAGCCTGCCCGCTAGAGATGTACCAATCTGCTCCCAGCTCAATATTATTTTGCACTGAAAAGGTGTCAGACTAATGAAGTCCGGTTTCCAAGTTCTCAGCTCTGTCCTCGGCAACATCTGTTAAGTGATATTACCATCCACATCTCTGAAACCACAGCCTCCATCCTCCTCAGGGTCACCCAGAGAGCAGTATCTGTTTTTTCTCCTCTCTCCATGGGCAGAGAGCTAATCGTTTCCAGATTGTTTTTATTCAGGAAATTCAATAGATCGCTTATTGTTCATAAATGAGAAAACACAAATAAATAAAAACAAGAGTTTGATTTAGTCCTCCGTATTCAAGGTACACCTGATGTGCTGTTGACTGACCAGGCACCTGTTTCTTGAAGAGGAGCGGAAATGCACCTGCACAGCAAATGTTTGGTTTAGACGTTGTGCCCGGGTGCTACATGAGACACCTTGGTAGCCCTATCGAGTACTACTCTTCATCCGATCCTAAGTCCCCTTAGCACCCCTGGACGCACAGGGCTTCCCAGAAGTTTATCCAGGTCATAAAATGAATCAGTTACTAGGAATGAAACTTTCAGTGTGGCAATACTTGGAGCAGAATTGTATACTGTGTGTGTGTGTGTGTGTGTGTGTGTCCCGCAAGATGTTTCTATGCTATTTTATTTTCTTCCATTATTTCCTTGTTTGTTTAAAATTTGTTCTCCAGCCTCTGTAAGAATCCCTTAGAACAGAAAGAATCATGAAGGCAACACTAATATACACAAGCGGCAATAATGAAGCAGCACTTAGGTTAAATAAGTGAAACCCTAAACCGATGGTCTTTGAGTGTTTCCATGCGGGAGGAATCTCTCTCCCCACTTCCACTTCTCACTTCCTGTCCCCGCATGTGAGTAGAAAGCTCGAGCTTGCGCTGCATGCTGTGCATTTGGACGCCCAGCCCACTCTCTCCCTGGAGGGTACCCTTCCTCCCGTTCTCGGGACACAGACAGGGGAAATCATCATGTAGAGGTTCCAGCTGGTCACTGTCTCAAAAGCCCTGAGGTGGGAGCGAAAATGGGAAGTTTCTGAATCTCAAAGGTTGGTGGTGGTGTTGCTCTTGTTGTTATGTACCCATGTTGCCCTGCGAACATTTAAATGAAGTGGCTTTTGGGTCCTAGGGGTCCCCTGAAGTGAGCATCTTTATTCCCCTCATGCCCACACCTCAGTTCAACTTGGCTTCGTGGCAGTCATGCCCTACTGCCCACTTAGGTGATTCCTGGTGGGTCAGCCACTGTTCTAGAATTTGTGTCCAAGAGGAGCACAGCTCAAGCCATATGGTTGAAAAGACAGTCCAGGGGCGCCTGGGTGGCTCAGTCGTTAAGCGTCTGCCTTCGGCTCAGGTCATGATCCCAGGGTCCTGGGATCGAGTCCCGCATCGGGCTCCCTGCTCAGCGGGAAGCCTGCTTCGCCCTCTCCCACTCCCCCTGCTTGTGTTCCTGCTCTCGCTATGTCTCTCTCTGTCAAATAAATAAATAAAAAATCTTTAAAAAAAGAAAAGAAAAGAAAAGAAAAGACAGTCCAGGACTTGTCCTCAAGTTGTTTTCGTACAGACTTCATTGAGAAAATGTCATTGTCCAGATTAGGGGAGGCAGGACCGATGAGCTGGAGGGCGTAACGGCCACCATGCGCCCCTGCTTCCGCTTCCCAGGACACCGGCCCCCACTTCCTACACCTGCAGGTGTCTGAATCAGGCTTTCTCTTCCAGAACCTGCTCTGACCCTCTTGGGATTAGCCCTCAAGCGAGCACTGCTCGGACCTGGTGAATAAATACCTCCGCTCGCTGGCCCCTTGGGGAGGCCAGCTGTGGGGCACATGTTCTGTGCTGGTTGCTCAGAGTTGCCCCCGAGGGTTAAGCCACTGAGGTAGCTGGCTTATCACGCCACTGACCCCCTGCTGTTGCCCTCACCTCCCATATAAACCGCTTCTGGGAGAACCCATAATCAGAGACGGTCCTTTGGCACCATCACTGCATTCAAAGTTCAAAAGACTCAATGAGCCTGATTGGGAATCTCAAAAAAAAAAAAAAAAAAAAAAAACCCTTTGAAAAAAATTTTTAAAAACGTAAATGCAAAGTAGCTGCTCTGATCACTACCTTATTAACTGGTCAAAATGGTGGCATTCCTAAGCTTCTCAAAAATTCTCCAACCTATTCTGAATGCAGCATTCTGTCCTTACCCGTTCATTGGGGGATGTTAAATGACTATGAAGAAGGAACGGAGACTTTTCCATCTTGATGTTGGCTATCACAGAGCATATTTGCTTAGAGACCGCCATACTGTGACTCATTTTGAACTTGCTTCATATGAATTGAGGAGTGGATTTGAGTCACACAATCATTTATGTTTGAGCCCCAAACATGAGCCCTAATGTTCAGCTTAGTTACTGATTAGATCTGGGCGAACTTGAATAGCCATTTACCCTATATTGAGCCCGTTTTTAAAAACAGCTTAGAAAACAACACCTCTGGATTCCTTATCCTTCATCACAGAGAGATGATGAGAAAAAGAGACCCAAAAAAATACAATAGTAAAGTGTTAATGAATTTTCTCTAACGCATTATGGCTGAGGATTGGTATGTGGTCTGTGTTCCACCCAGATATTCAAAAATAGTGGCTAATTCTGAAAACTTGAAAAGTGATTTTTAACATCTTAGGACTGATGTTACCAACAGGGCAAACTCGGACGCATTTGGTTTGGCCTGCAGTCTTCAAAATTTTATAAAATTGGTTGCCAGTGTTTAAATTCTGGAAAACTTCCTGTAACAATCTATGTTCCGATTTCTCTTGAGGAATTGTAAAAACTGGCAAACCAGGGCTGCATTCCTAAGGGATATAAATAAATAGATAGATAGATAGATAGATAGATAGATAGATAGATAGATAGATAGATAGATAGATAGAAGTCACTTGGCGTCACATCCCTGAGAGGTTAGTTACCTCCCCATCCTGCCTGTGTCTGAGGAGCAGGTGAGATGCGTGGGGGGCCGTTGCCATGGAAACGGGAGGAAACATTCGCTTACATCAAGCTGCTGAGCACTGACCTCGGTCAGTGATCTTTACCTCGTTCTCTGGACTTGGAGCAGCGATGGGACCACAACTGCTTCCCGAAGCCTTTCCCTTTCACGGGAACGAAGGGGTCACTGTGTTCTCACTGAGAGGGCCGCAGGACAGACTTCTGTTTCTGCTCTTGCTCAGCAAGACTGATGTAAAATTTCCTTTGTGAGCATTTGCCCGTCTGGCTATGTGCCTGGCACCTTTTAGATGGATTTTGATCAAGCATGACTCCAGTGTGTATAGTAATCATGGAAAATTTCAGCTTTCCTATCCAAGGAGAAACAGACAAAAGGGACAGACTGCCCTTGGCTTTTTCCAAGCCGTAGAAGCAGAACCAGATCAAGGACTCAGAAAAGTCAGGGTGCATTTGGCAGAAGCCCCATGCTAGTCTGGCATCTGACTGTGGCATTAGATCAGTTCATTTGGCTACATGGTTAACTTGTCCGTGTTTTCAAAAGAATGTGTGGAGCCTGCCCTCTCTGCTGGGTGCTGAGAGAGGGCCGCAAGTCTCGCCTTGTTGGTTTTATGCCCTCAACCCTAATACCCATGTTTCCAGAAGTTCAGGCTTGAACGTTTTTTCTGTGCCCACATTCTTTTCATGCCTGTCCTGCTCTAAGTGGGTTTATAGTATGTAGTTCTCTCCAGCCATTTGAAAAGACTTAAAGAAAAATGGATCATTGTTTTATTTCCTTCAGGTGACAACTTTCTCTGCTCCTTACCACTTACCCCCCATTGATTGGATCCTGAGTTCATCTGGTCCAGCTGCCATTTTTGATTTGAGCACGTTCAGGATCACATTATCTGAATTGTTCTTTTCTAACAACTGAACACAAACGTCTGGTGAGCATGCTTGCCAGATACTCTAACAGTAACACTAGCTAACATTTAGTACATCCTTGCAATGCATTAGGCGCTACGCTAAGTGCTTTCTGTGAATTTCTTAGTTAATCCTCTTAACAGCCCTATGGGGTTTATATCATCCCCACTTTGCAGATAAGGAAACTCAACCTTAAAAAGTTAATTCATCCCAACATAGGCCCAGTTGAGTTCCAATGCCCTATACTCTTAACCATTCCAGCAACCCTGCAAATACTGGTATGTCTTCTGGACAGAGCTGAGAATTTCTGAGCAGTACCATATGGAGAGGGTAGAATCTATTTGCCTCTGATTTGAGCACATTTATCAGCAGGAATCTAAGATCTGGTGCCCCTTAGAAAGGCTAAACCTCCTGGTTTCCTGTAAGCAGGGCGCGCGGGGGTGGGGCAAGTTCCTGGAATTTGCCCTGGGCATATAAAGTCATTGAGATGATTGAGATGAAGTAAAGAAATGAGTCTTTACTTTTCTTCCCCCAAGATTTGGTGAAATTTAGTATCTTTTGTTTTTAATCTGCTTCACTCTATTAGGATATTATGTTGAAATCTGGTAGAATCAAAGACAAAAACAAATGCCCTCCAAACTTGGCTCTTTTTTCCACCTGTATGATTTCTGTTTATGGTGTCACCCTCCATCTTGGCCTTCAGCTTCAAGGTCATGTTGCATTGCTACTTTCCACTTAACCTCTATATTGAGTTTCTTTGCAGTATTTCTTGAATCTATTCCAACTTTTCCTGTCTTGCTGTCACACTCCAGTTTAGGTCAATATTCCCCAAATGCCCAAACTATTTTCATAGTTTCCTAACTGGTCTTTGTGCATCTAGACCTTACCTGCTCTTATCCATCCTACACACCACTGTCAGAGTACCTATTCATCTACTAAAATTGTATGTAGGCTTGAAGGTCCAAGTCAAATTCTGTACTCTTGATAAAGTCATAGAGTACATATTGGAGAAGTAATCTCTCCAATACCTCTCTTATGGCCTATAATTTACAATTATGTGTGGACATGTCTTATCTCTGCCAATTGTTTATCCAATATTTCTCTTCTTTAGCCACAGGATCCTGATTTTGTTGGGTACAGTTTAGGCCCAGCTATAAAACTACATTTCCCAGCCTCCCTTACAGATCAGGCTGGCCAAAGGTATATAAGCTAAGTTGTCAGGGGATCCCTTAATTTGGTTTCCTCAGAGGTAGATCCTGGGATAAGGATTCTAGCACCGCTTGTTGGGAGGAGATCCCAGGAACGGATCTCCTGGAATAGCATAAGGCAGGCAGGCAGTCAAGGGTTGGTTATTAAGAAAATAATCCATTTCCCAAAATTGCTGTAATAAGATGCTGTAATTTTCATAATGAAAAAAATTAACTATATACAAATAAGACTGATTTCACACCCCTCAAACAACAACCTGAGGAGGGGAGGGCTTTACATTTTTTCATAGAAAGACGTCAAATGCTGTGTCTACTACTGTGGGGCTTCTGGAAATCTCCCTCAAGAGAGCACACTCTTCCCCTCGTTCCCGTCTGGAACATTGGCAGGATACCATGGTGGCCATCTTGGATCACAGATGACTTTGAGGATGAAACCATTATCTAAGGATAGTGGGGGCAAAATACAGAAACTCGGGTCTCTGGTGACCATGGGGCTCCATACCAACTCTGGACTGCCTCCCTGAGGAGGCTCCTTTTATGTGTAAGAACAAAAAAACCCCAAAACTTTCTATCTTATTTACACTGCTGTTATGTGTGTTGCTAACATTTGTAGCCAACCCTCAGCCTCACTCGTGTTTCTCTTACAAGACCAGGAAGCTTCTTGAGGGGAGGAATGTATGTGTTCATTTTTGTCTGCCTCAGAGCACTACACACAGTGCACAGAGAACCACGTCCTCAGTAAATCTTTGTGAAAAGAGGAGTTGAATTCAACTCACACAGAGAACTGAGCCTCATGCCCTGTGTTGCATGATGTCCGCATCTGAAGATGAATAAAACCTTGTCCCTGCTCTCAAGGAACGGATAATGAAGTTGCTGTGTGTGCTCCTGTGTGTGCGTGTTGTCGCTGTTTGCCACTGACACACCTGGGCAGGGACAGAGGAGAGAAGGGGGGTCAGCCCCCTGACTGTCTGAATAAAAACAAGATGCCCATTCACTTCTTGTCCTCTCCCGGCATCCTTGGCTCTTCAGTGTCTGCTGGAGAAGCCAGGCCTTGCCTGGTGTTACCATGACGTCTGAGCTCTGAGAGCTGTTTCCTTTCTTCCTAAGCCTAAGAAAGATTATTCTGGTGATATCTGAATAGCTTGAGTTAGCTGCGTATGAGCACAGAGGAAGTGGTTCCCTAGCAACGGGAGCCTCTGAAAGCCTCCGAGCACTCAGCGCTTCTCCCTGCTTTTTGTTTTTTCTCCTCCATGTTGCCTGTCAGCAAACGGCTAGAGTGATTGCACCTGCTCTGAATTAGGGCCAGTCACTTAAACTCCAGCAGTCCAGGTTTCTAAGTCAAGGGCTCTGTTCCTCTTTGGTCAAGCTTCCTCATGAGGTCGGGGGCCTCTTTTGCTCCTGGTCAGACCATACTTACTTCAGATCATACTTCCTTTTTTTTTTTTTTTTTGATGTTCAGATCTTGACCAGAAATGGAAAATATTGAGGTTCCTGAAGAAAATGTTAACTGAGTTTGGAGGTGGGGGGAAATACTACTTTTTGTCCATTTTTTTCAAATGTGCTAAATCTCCTAGGAAAAAGTTTAGCGGACTTTTTCTTGCTAAAGAACTTATTCTCGCCCCATTCTTTGTTTTTCCACAGAAGCCAAACAAATTCTTCTTTCCTTATATATGTCAGCATCTCAGTGTTGTAGTTGAGTATGCAAGATGATTGGGGCAATAATAAAGTATCTTCTTACGACATTGCCTCAGTCTAGCAAAATATTAGGTTCTAGAAACAGATATCCTTACTGGGGGCACTGATCCTGTTCTTTTTTCCCAGCCCCAGGGCCATATTTGAGAAAGTAAATCCGCACAGATCATACCACCGTAGAGTCAGAATTACGGTGGGAATGCCTTGTTTCCTCTTCAAACAGCAATCTGGATAAGAACAGTGATCTTATAGGGGGTGGTTATATGGCCTTACCTACCAATTGGGTGGCATCAATTGGCAGCATTGAATGTCTGGCCAAGACTGCTGGTGATGAAGGACAGCATGCGCCCATTTATAATTGAGCCTACCAGCTCCTAAAAGGCTTGTCATTTACACCTACTAAAATATTTTCATTTGCTCATTTGTTTAATCAACAAACATTTATAACCAATCGTCTCCTTTGTGTGTCAAGAGACCATGCTGTGTCTTGTGGGAAAGACATGAAGGACGTTGTCTGTAACCTTAGCGAGGTCTCAGTCTAACAGAGGAATTAAGATGTGTACCCATGCAACCATCAAGCAAGATCGTAGCCTAAACAAAGATAATCCGTGCAATTCTAGACATTCTCTTGAATCGGCTCTTTCTATGAGGGGCAGTGGTGGACGTAGGGTGAAGCCACCTTTCTGAGTAATCAGGTAGAGTGTAAGGAAGGGGAGATGAGAAGGTACATCTGTTCTGTAGATAAACAGAGGATTTGGTCTCCAGGACTATTCATTTAGGTCTTTTTATTACCCTTACACTTATTAAAACAAAATGAAACAGCAAAATCCCCTCATGTTGTGATAATCTGTTTCCATCCAAATGGTCTATTTTTAATCAATGTTAAGAGCTTGACATATGTCAGCCAAAGTGACATAAAACAGAAACCAGGAAGAGAATTTATCTGAGATCTGGGAAAAATAAAAAATAAACCCTAGCTTAGGGGAAATTTGAATTGCACTGTTTATCTTCTTTTCCTCCCAGGCATTATTTTCCACTAGTAATTGAGAAAGGACGAAAAATGCATCTCGGTAGCCAAACCCTCTGGGATCCAGGCTGTCTCGTTAATAGCCATATCCCCCCCGACAAGCTGAGGAGTCCATCCAGGATAGTATGCGTGGTCATGACCATGGTCACGGTTAACCAGAAAAAATGAGTTATAAATCACTGGAGATGCGGGGGAGGGGAAGAAAGCCCCCAAGTCAGACAGCCGTGGTGTGTTCTTTCTCAGGCTGGCTTAGACTAAAGGAGGGCGGAAATCTAAAAGCCATTCCTAATAGATCCAGGTGACAGGCCTTTGGGGACCATTTTAGACTTACTGAATCAAGCCACTGCCTTCTGTGACGTTGACACCGATTTAAGATTTATGAAGTAGGGAAGGTGAGACAGGCAATAAAAGAGTCTTTTGTAGTCAAATAAGTGATTTGCACCCTAGGACGGAAAGGACGGTGAGGTGCCAGCCGTGACAAGAAGTGGGTTCCCCAAGGACGTATCCTGAATCCTGAGGCTGGAGCTCTGATATAGCTAAGTGAGTCCTAGGGCATAGCTCCCCCTCCCACCACAGTCAGGATTTTCAATTTTGAACCTAATTGCTCACGGGAAGATCATGGCTGATTATTAGTTTTAGAATGTTGCAAACAGAGTCTTCCCGTGGCATTTAGTGAGCGTGTACCAGGCTGCGTTAGCTACGGTTCTCTGAGAAACAGTACCAATAGGATATATCTATGTCTGTATCTGTATCTAGAGAGACACAGAAAGAGAGGGAAGAGACAAATTTAGTAGAAGGAGTTGGCTCATGTGGTTTGGTAGGTGAGCAAGACCCAAGATCAGAAGATCTGCAGGATAAGACAGCACACCAGAAGCCAGAAGAGCCAATGGCTTAGTGTCAGTCCAAAGGCCAGCAGCAGGAGACCCAGAAAGAGTTGACGTTTCTATCTGAGTCCAAAAGTAGGAAAAAAATTCTCTCTTGTTTAGGGAAGGGTCAGACTTTTTGGTCTCTTCAGACCTTCAACTGATTAGACGAGGCCCACCCACATTCAATAGGGCAACCTGCTTTGCTCTGTGTACTGATTTAAATGTTAGTCTCATCTAAAAACACCCTCACAGGTTGTTGAATCACTATATTGTACTCCTGAAACTAATATAACACTGTAGGTTAACTATAATGGAATTTTAAGTAAAATAAAATACTGAAAAAAAAAAACACCCACTCTCACAGAAACACCCAGAATAGCACTTGGCCAAATATCTGGGTACCTTGTGGTCCAGTCAAGTTGACACATAATTAATCATTGCACAAACTTTACCTTCTATGCTCATTCAGGCAAAGTAAGGAAATTAATATTTATTGAGCACCTACTAGACCAGATGCTCTACATTTATTCCTTCTTATAAATAAGGGGTAATTTAATGCCAGCTTTGCATAGCTGGTCATGAAAATGATGGGAGAGAAGAAGTATGTAAGAAACACCTCTCCTGTCTGTCAAAGAAAAAGAAAGGTTTTTGTATTTTGGTTTGTATATTGTAGTAAACACAATCATACCAATGCCTGTCCAAAGGTCAGCAGACTGGACAATGTGTACAACATTCTTCACAATTCTTTCACAATATTTTATTGGATCTGTCATTAAAATACCTTGACGGAGTGGGACAGATAAATTTTTCACTGTACAGGTAAAGAAACTGAGTCACAGAGAAAGCAAATGACTTGCTTAAGGTCACGTGGCAAACTTGAAGCAAAACCAAGATGAGACCCTCACATTTTCTGGCTTCTAGCATAGAGGAAAACATCAGCCATGTTTACAGTATTTATGTCTGCTAATGTATATGGTGCTCACGCCTTCACGGTGGCAGGCAGAAGTGGGACAGGTCATGAGCTCCCAAATCAGATGAACCAGATATGGGTCCTCGCTCAATCTCTGGTTTGTGGTTTGACTTTGGAAAATTTCCCAAGGTGTAAAATAGGAGAACTAGGACGATCGCGTTAGCTAGGTATGGGGAGAGCACTAGGTCATACAAGGAATGCACAATGCCAGGTACACAGTAAAGGACTTAATAGAGAATTAAATGAGAATATAGCAAGCATGCAATAAATGTTAGCCATCATTATTACTATCGTTGAATCATCATGGATTCCCAATCTATGTTGGCCTCTCCCTTCACAGCTCTGCCTTATTGCAATAATAGGATCAGGTAGACAGAGGGAGAGAGAATAAGAAGGCAGAGAAGAGGAGCTAATATTCTTCTTCCTTATACTTGATCTCTCCTTGTTATTGGCAGCATTAGGTAATTTCCAAATAAGGAATATGAGAACAGCTTCAAAAAATCTTCCATTGAACCACTGTTTTTTTTATGTCTTTGCCCAAAGTGACTTTGAATCGCCCTCTGTAAAAAGTGTATTGAACACGTACTCTCTGGAAGGCACTTTACCAGGCAAAGACACACACAAGTAGAGCAAAGCAGAGAGAAAATACTGCCCGCGTCTAGACATGCGATCATGGGAACCTCCAGTGAGGGGCTGGTGATAGCCATGAAAGGAAGAAGCGGATGTGGGAAGTGTTGTAAGGATAAATAAAGAGCTCTTGGCTACCAACTGGGTAAAGGGGTGAGTGAAAGGGCGTATTGGAAGCTGATTAAGAAATGATCCATCTGAAAGACTGGGGGGGTGGAAAGGAAGTAAGTTGCCTTACTGTCAAGATAAGACTTCTAAGAGAAAACTATTTCTAAAAGGCAGAGGAAAATATAGATTGGGGTTCTGAGGGAAAGGTTAGCATTTGAGATAAAAGTTTGAGCATCTTCCCCAGACAGGTCATATTTGAACTTTGGAAGTTGATGCATTTTCTGTGGAAAGAATATAAAGAGAAAAGAACATGATGCATCCAGTTTGACTGGAAACCTCTAATGAATCCTTCCAGTTCTAACCACAAGGAGGACTATAACCCTGAAGCCATCTTGCTTGAAAACAAACACAATTTCATTTTATTTTAAAGATTTTATTTATTTATTTGACACAGAGAGAGACAGCGAGAGAGGGAACACAAGCAGGGGAGTGGGAGAGGGAGAGGGAGAAGCTGGCTTCCGGCTAAGCGGGGAGCCCAATGTGGGGCTCGATTCCAGGACCCTGGGATCATGACCTGAGCTGAAGGCTTAACGACTGAGCCGCCCAGGTGTCCTAACAAACACAATTTTAAAAACAACCTAAATATGTTGCATCCAAAGTAACAAAGATTTTTTTGTGAATTGTTAGAGAAAATAGCAGAAAGTCCTAGGAGCCCAAAGCAACAAGCAATTGAAAATCAGATGGCCATCTTGTAAATCGGTGTGGCTGCCCTGGGGGCGGAGGGTTTGCCGCCTGTATGAGCTGGGGAGGGGATGTTAGTTATCGCTCACTGGGTAACAAATTACACAGACTTGGCTAAAAACAACACACATTTCTTACCTCACAGTGTCTGTGGGTCAAGAGCCTGAGCTGGTCAGGGCACCTGAGTGGCTCAGTGAGTTAAGTGCCTGACTCTTGGTTTCAGCTCAGGTCATGATCTGAGGGTCGTGGGATCAAGAGTCCCAAGTGGGGCTCCCTGCTCAGTGCAGAGTCTGCTTGAGATTCTCTCTGTCTCTCAACTAAACAAATAAATCTTTAAAAAAAAAAAAAAAAAAGCATTTGAGCTGGTCTTCTGCACAGGGCCTTCAGTGGTTGCACTTCAGTGGTTGCACTCTTTGCCTGGTAAAGGTGTCAGCTGGGCTGAGGTCTCCCCTGGGGTCTTCGCTGCCAAGCCACACTTGGCAGAATTAAATTCCTGTGGTTGTAGGACTGCAGGGCTTCAGGTTTTTCCTGACTGTCAGCCAGAGCCTACCCTCATTTTGCCATGTGGGCTCCCTATCATAGACAGCTTGCTTCCTCAAAGGAAGAGAGTGTGAGGCTCCTGCAGGACGGGTACTAGACTCTTACACGTGTAATCATGTATGTCTAATCACATACATTTAATCTTGTATGTATACCATTGTTACCGGTGGGAGAGTCTGCCGTGTGTGAACAGATGTCTCGGTTCTGGGATTCCTTGTGTAAGATTTATGTGAGGAACTGAACTGGAATAAAGATAGCCGGAAGGGAAGTAGCAAGCACAAGCAGTTTATTCTTTTTATTTATTTTTAATTTTTAAAATTTTTCTTTTTTTATTACTATATACTGTATTATTAGTTTCAGACGTACAATTTAGGGATTCATCAGTTGCATACAACAACCCAGCACAAAGCAGTTTATCAAGGACAGTAGCTCTCAAGATGAGAGAGTAGGCAGGCCCAGAGGTGGCAACTGCCCTGAGGCTACTGGGGTCTTGGGTCATGGATGGGGTGGTCTCTAATGGCAGCTGCTTCCAATCATTTGGGGGACTCTCCCACAAGTTGGGAGGGGGAGTTTTTGACCCTGCAAGGTTTGTACCAGAACCATCATGGCAGCCTTCCCCCACTGTGGGGGGAATCAAAACCACAAGGCAAATGCATTATAATGAGTGAAGGGGTTACCCTGGGGCAGAGGGGGAAGAGGGGAGCACACGTTGTGCACCTGTGGCTCTTAGTCTGTTAGCCCCAGGCTGTTGGAAGCCACAAGGCCAGGATGTTGTGTCCCCAGGCTTCTACTTATCACCGCCCTTGCCTACGGCTCATGTCTACCAGCTCTATCACCATCACCTTGCCGTATTCTGTTGGCCAGCAACAGGCACAGGTCCTGCCATACTCAAGAGGAAGACAGCACACAAGGGTGTGAACACTAGGAGGCACAGATCATGGGGGACTACCCCAAGAACTGGACTGTCACAGGGCAAGACCTGACCCCGTGAGAGGCATAGTGTTGGAAATGAGACCCCCTCATTAAGCCAGGACTTTGAGAAACCACACCCTCGTTCAAAGGGAGATGCCAAGGAAAATGTCTGTTCTGACACAGACTGATGGGGAAGAAAAAAATCTCCCCTGGGAATTCGTGATTGCAGGCTACAGGATGCATGGGTTTGAGATGCAAGCTTACTGTGGCATCCGGTGACTCTCCAAGTTGAAAAATGAACATAAAACTGTCCTGGATCAATAAATACCCAGGGTCCTGGCAAAAATAAATGTGAATCCTCTTTCGAAGGATACTCACAGATAAAGCTTCACTGAAGACAAAGATCACCATTTTAAGTCATAAAATTTATGAAAAGCTAATTCATTATGAGTTAGAGGTAGTAGTCTCAAGCTGCAGGATTAGGTCTCCAAGACCTAAAGGAGAATGATATATGTTGCGGGCTTAATTGTGTTTCCCAGCTCCCAAATCCATAGGTCGAAGCTCTAACCCCCAGTATTGCAGAATGTGACTGTATTTGAGCATAGGGCCATTATAGGGGTGATTAGTTCAAAATGAGGCCCCTAGCATGGGTCCTAATCCAATCTGAATGAGTCCTTATAAGAAGACAAAATTAAGACACAGACACGCAGAGAGGAAAGACCATGTGAAGACAGAGGGAGAAGACAGCCATCTACGAGCCGAGGAGACAGGCTTCAGAGGAAACCCATCCTGTCAGCACCTCGATCTCAGCCTTCTGGCCTCCAGAACCGTGAGAAAATGAATTTCTGTTGTTTATACCACCCAGTCTGCGGCATTTTATTATGGTAGCCCTAGAAAACTAATACAATATGGAAAAGACTAAAAAAGAAGAATGTTAAAAACGATTAAGAGCATAAACAAAGGAATAAAAATGTAAGAATTAGACAAGGGAAAAAAGGAATAGGTACATTTATTAAAGAACCAAATAGAGGGGCGCCTGGGTGGCTCAGTCGTTAAGCGTCTGCCTTCGGCTCGGGTCATGATCCCAGAGTCCTGGGATCGAGCCCCGCATCAGGCTCCCTGCTCTGCGGGAAGCCTGCTTCTCCCTCTCCCACTCCCCCTGCTTGTGTTCCCTCTCTCTCTGTGTCTCTCTGTCAAATAAATGAAATCTTTAAAAAAAAAAAGAAGAACCAAATAGAATCCTAGAAATGAAACATACTGTTGCAACAGATGAGTTAACAAAGCAGATTTTATTATTAAGGAATTACTGAATAGTAAGATAAATCTGACGAAATTACCCAGACAGGATAGAGCACCGAGAGATGGAGGGACGTGAAAGAGGGGTTAAGAGCAAACGAGAGAGCCTGAGAAGATAGAAGATACATCTCATAGTCTTTCCGTACTGGGCAGTGGAGCATGGGGGCATTAGATAGGGCTGAGAATCTTCCAGAATCAATTAAAGACATGGATCCTTAGATGCAGGAGTCAAAAGAAGTCCTAAGCAAGGTAACTAAAAGTAAGCCCACGCCTAGGCATATTCTAGTAAAAATGCAGAACAGAGTGCTAAGAGAATAAGAGAAAGCAACTGTCAACCTGGAATTTGAATCTCACTAAACTGTTATTCAAGTGTGAGGGTAAAATGAAGACAAAATATAGAGACACTTTTAGGCAAATAATGACAGTTTACTGCTAACAAACCAGCATGGAAAGAGGAACTGGAGGGGTTCCAGGGAAAAGGAAATTAAACTGGAAGGAAGATTGGGGGTGTGAGAATAAGAGGAACAGGGGCACCTGGGTGGCTCAGTCAGTTAAGCCTCTGACTCTTGATTTCAGTTCAGGTCATGATCTCAGGATCACAGGATCGAGCCCCAAATTGAGTCAGGCTCTGTGCTCAGCGTGGAGTCTGCTGGAGATTCTCTTTCCCCCTCTGCCCCTCCCCCAACTGGCACTCTAAATAAATAAATAAACAAACAAATAAATAAAATCTTTAAAAAAGATTACTTTAAAAAAGAATAAGAGGAATGAGGAAATTGGTAAACATGAGGGCAAATTTAAATAACACTTGACTATTTAAAATGAGATTGATGAGTTGGGAGAGAGGTAATTGAGTTAAGCTAAGAGGTAACTGATTTAAGCTGAGAACTTGATTTTGCAGTGTTCAATGCTTTGTTTTTCTACAATTCTTATTTTTAAGACAGGACATGATTACTTTGAGTTATTAAATAGTTCACATACTTTTCCTCCAAAAGGGCTGGAGACATGTAGAGGAAAGGCAGAATGTATTATATAAGTTTAGTTCTGCAGGCATCTAATAGTAAATTTCTCTCCTCTATCTCTCTATCTGAAATATGTACTTGGGCTGTTGTTTTCTTTTTCGGAGTGTAACAATGTGGCAAAATCCTGACAGCATAGCTACTCTATCGCGGCTGGGCATGAGATGCTGCTCTTGGGTGTTCAGGATCAGAGGGGATGGCCAGGTGAACTGGTGAAGGTAGCTGAGCTTGAAGCAGAAGCAGCATCTAATACATAGATATGTTCCAAGATATGTCAAAGTGAGTTGTGTGAAATAGAACATCAGAATGTATTTTTGCATGGAAGCGATATTATAAGTAACGGTATTATTTCTAGTCCCGGTTTAAAGACCAACTTATCTTGCACCTGAATCAGAATTAACCATCATTCATAACAATGTTTCACTAGGACAATACATGTCAAGTTCTAACTAGGGAGGTCTGAAGCTTCTCTGAATCTTAGAGCAGCACTTAAGGGGGCGCCTCCGAGGGGTGTGTGTTAAAATATGCATAACATAAAATTCACCATTTTAACCACTATTATGTGTACAGTTCGGTGACATTAAGTACATTCATTTTGTGCAACCGTCACACCACCATCTCCAGACATTATCCCAAACTGAAACCGTGTACCCGCTGGACACTAACTCCCCATTACCACCTCCTCCCAGCCCCCCGCACCCACCATTCCACTTTCTGTCTCTCTGAATTTGACTAGTGTAAATACCTCATGTAAATGGAGCCATACAGCTTTTGTCCTTTTGTGTCTGGTTGATTTCACTCAGCATGATATCGTCAAGGTTCATCCATGTTGTAGCAGGTGCCAGAGTTTCATTACTTTTAAAAGCTGAACAATATTCTATTGTCTTTATAGATCACATTTTGTTTATCCATTCATCCATTAATGGACACTTGGGTTGTTTCCACCTTTTGGCGATTGTGAATAACGCCGTTATATACACGGTGTACAAATATCTGTTCAAGTTTCTGCTTTCAGTTCCTTTGAGTATCCACCCAAAAGTGGAATTGCTGGATCATATATTAGAGATGCGTTAAATGTTGAAGCACCATACTGTTTTCTGCAGCAGCTGCAGCATTTTACATTCCCTCCAGCAAGGCTCAAGGGTTCCAGTTTCTCCACATCCTCACCAACACTTGTTATTGTCTGTTTTTCTGATAACAGCCATCCTTTGGGTGTGAAGTGGCAACTGACATTTTGAGTGAAAGAACACTTCGCTGTGTGGGGCTGTCTCTTACATGGCAGGAGGTAATATCCCAGCTATTCCCCAGCCCACTCACTGGAGAACCACTGGCAGAGGACATTGTTTTTTTTTTTAAGATTTTCTTTATTGATTTGATAGAGAAAGAGAGAGAGAGAGCACAGCAGGGAGAGTGGCAGGCAGAGAGAGAGGGAGAAGCAGGCTCTCTGCTGAGCAAGGTGCCTGATGCAGGACTCGATCCCAGGACCCTGGGATCATGACCTGAGCCGAAGGCAGACGCTTAACTGACTGAGCCACCCAGGCGGCCTGAGAATATTGATTTTTTGTTTTCAAAAGTAGTGAGCAACAGCTAAAGTCTCCGTTTAGTTTTTTCAGCCTTAGCGGGGCAGCTTGAAGTCTAACGGTGCGGGCATAGCTCAGACGTCAGCCCAGAGGTTAGGGGCAGAATTTATGCAGAGAAATTCTCCTCCTGCTTTCCTTTCTCCGATTTCTCCCCCTCACTTTCCAGCTGCCGTGGCTCCCCCACCTCTGGCCTCTGGTTCTTCAGGCCAGAAAGACTGCAGGTGTCTATTGGAGGTTTAGCTGCCTTCTCCTTCCTGGTCACCCCAAAGGCACCATCTGACTTCAGGCTAACCGCTGTAAAAGGGGGAAACTCAGCTAGTGCCTTTCTTTTCCCAAATGAAGACCCCTCTCCAGGTTACGCCTGCTTTTTGGTTGCTCACCAAGCCTTCAGGTGGTTGTTGGTTTTGGATTTTCTTTGAAGTTTACTGTTGTTTTCACTGGGAAATGTGACGCCACCATTCCCAGAAGCAGAGCCTTATTGGCTCTCTCACTACCCACTCCCGTCCTCTTGAAAAGCCGCTCCTGCTGTGTGAATCATCCTGGCTGGTCTGCTTCGTATCCAAACTTGGGACACTGAGCATATATTTTGAAATCTTAATAGCTATTTTGTACGATTTTTAAGAATCAATAACAATGCCTTAGAAGTGTAATTCAATTACAGAGAGGTGTCCTTACTTCCGGGCACGTGAGCTGAGGCTTCAAATCTTTCAACTCATGTCATCCCTTCCCTAACTTCTATTTTTGCTCTGCAAAGTGGCACAATGATTGGCCTAGAAAATTTCTTGCTGTTGGAAGTAGAAGAAATATGAGGTTAAGACTGCAAATCAAATGTCTTTTGAATCATATTTTCTCTGGCCACCTTGTAACGGAATGTTGTCAGGTTTCAGACTGGAAAATGAGAATCCTGAGATTTGGGAGCTAATTGGGGATTTATCTGCATTTACCCATTTTATTCATTTGCTTAACAAATATTTGCTAGAGCTTTCTTATATATTATTTAATTGCATTTGTTTAGTGGAAGCTAATTTAGTAATTAGTGCATTAGGGATTAACTGGTCAGTTCACGCTTTCATTCATCAATAAATTAATTCATAAATTTAATTGAGTTAATTTATGAATCCATTAATGAAAAAGTGTAATTCATCAGCGAACTCCTAATGATTTCCTATTCCAACACACTGCAAGATCTCATTGTGCCTTCTGAAATATCAAGCTGATTGTTTTTGCTTGGGCTAGTTTTAGCGTCTTTACATCTTCTTGAATTATTATTGAGAACCAGGAGTCCACATGTAGTATGCATGTAGATTCTCTGACAGTATAAAGTAAAGCTTTTGTCTGTTGGTCAGTGTCACAATTAAAGATCTATCTAAATTACCTGTGATCTCTTGAAGAGAGCCTTCATTCACTCAGGTGCTTTTGACTAGCAGTATGATTTTAAATCGGCTGTTTATTCCTGAACATTGGCCTCTAGCTCTTCTCTGAAGTCCTCCCCTCTCTGGCCCTTCTTGTCCTGCACCCCCTTGTCTCTATCTTCTGCTGGCCAGGTTCTCCATCCCTCTGCTGTCTTCTCTGTTGATCCCTGCTGTCTTCTCTCTCCCAGCCTTTTTTTTTTTTTTAAAAATTTTATTTATTTGACAGAGAGAGAGAGACAGTGAGAGAGGGAACACAAGCAGGGGGAGCGGGAGAGGGAGAAGCAGGCTTCCCGCCGAGCAGGGAGCCCGATGTGGGGCTCAATCCCAGGAGCCTGGGACCACGACCCGAGCCGAAGGCAGACTCTTAACCGACTGAGCCACCCAGGTGCCCCCAGCCTTTGTTCATACCCACCCTTTCCCTAAGAAAAAGTTACTTTTGGATTTCCTTTATGTAATAACTTTTATATGCAGATTTCAGAAGCCTATGGAGGGGATTCTGATTCTTATGGTCAGGAATCTGCGCTTTTCTTCATGGGGATATGACCTGCATAGTTGGATAGGGACCTGAACTTAGAAGGGCCCTGCACTGGGCTTCATGCAATGCTGTGGCCCTCTTAAAAAGCTTCATCATTTTTTTTTTTTTTAAACAAGGGGGCCACATAATTTCATTTTGTACTGAACCCCACAATGTATATAGCCAGTCCTGCATTAGAGGTGCTCAGTAGGTCAGGATTTGTGTGATTCACTAGGGAGGGAAAAGGGACAATCAGGAGTATTTATGATGTCAGTAGGGTGGGGAACCAGGACGTTGTGGAAGGAGGAAAGATGGGCTCATCTGTCAGTAGTGTTCTCCTTGCCCTGGGAACCTCCTTAAATCGCAAGGACGGAGTTGGAGGGCATGGCGGTAGTTCTCTTGTAAAACAATCAGGGAACCGTTCACAGGATCATAGTCAATTCTGATTTACTCTTGAGGAATCCCTATCAAATTCTAGAAAATTATTTCACCTCTAAAAATCTGATTGATTCTAAAAGCCCTGCCGTAGAATTCACACACTGGCTCATCTCTTTCATCTAAACAGGTAACTTACTATAAAAGACAGACAAGTTTATCCCAGGAACCCCAAGTTTATCCCAGTTTTTCCCATGAGCGAAGAGTTGTCCTGAAAAAATTAGAGGTGGCAGTAAGGTACTTTTTATGGATGCTGGCTATAAAGAGATGTGGTGGTGGTTCAGGAAGCAAATCCTGGGAGAGTCACCTGGGGAGCGGATCGTGAAGTGGACCTGTTAAAGAGGTGCTAGGATGGTGGGCAGGCAGAACACAAGGAAAGACATTGAGATTCATTAAGTGAGAAGGAAACAGAGGAACACATGAGAGATCATTGCAAACTGTCCCAGAAAAAAAAATTTTGTCTGTGTTGATCTAAGTAGAAAGGTCTTTGTAATAATCTGTATGACAAATAGGACGAGAGGCAGAGTTGAGATCGCAAATTCATGCCTTTCTGTGTCCTTTTGTTCAGTTGTTTTGCTGGTTCTCAATAAATGTTAAATAATAATAAAAATCCATCAGGTAAGCCATTTCAGACAGACTAGACTCCATTAAATTTCAGGGAATTTCAAATCAGAGCATTCAAAGGCCATTTTCTGAAATTCTTTGTTTACTTTTCTTTTCTTTCTCATTTTATTTGAAGTTCTTTCTTTGAATACACAGAGTGGACTGCTCTTGAAGAGAGTGCACAAAGGGGAACTGAGTAAAATATACATATGTAAAATTTAGCTCTGCCTGGGTGCACTGTTTTACTGTTTCTTTCTTTTTATTTTTAAGGTTTTATTTATTTATTTGACAGAGAGAGACACAGTAAGAGAGGGAACACAAGCGGGAGAGTGGGAGAGGGAGAAGCAGGCTTCCCACTGAGCAGGGAGCCCCATGCGGGATCCCAGGACCCGGGGATCATGACCGGAGCCGAAGGCAGACGCTCAATGACTGAGCCACCCAGGCGCCCCTGTTTTATTGTTACTTTATTGGGATTCTTTGGGAGCAATGGGCATTTGTAGGCAATCATATATTTTGCTAATGATTACTATAGTCAGCCTTGCAATTCAGATATTTTTTTGCAAGTCTTTTTTCACTGAGTCTTTTAATACTGAGGGAGAAGTGATGGTGTATTGAACTCAACAACCGAGTTTTAACTTTGCATCTGGGGCATAAAGTGCTAAATTTAATACAAACTGCTGACGTGAGCAGGAGATGTGCATTTTGCATGTTTTCTTAAAAGTCTTGATCATTGCCCTGAGCTTGAGGTACAGAGAACAGGAAATTCTGCAGCCAAGGAAACCCCTATCCATAGGCAGCATCCTGCGGAAGGAGATAAAGCTCCATCAAAGAGTTTCACCGTCATACATGTTGTTCATTTACAGTGAAACCTCAAAGAACATATCTTATGTGTTTTCATGTATCTTGGGTAAAAAGATCATTTGCATTTTGCAATTTATGTGCTCTTTAATATTAATACTCGATTTAAAAGAGTAAAAGTCATGATTTTTCCTTGAGTTTATAAATCTTATTTTGCAATATATAATTTCTAAAGATCACTTTAAAGGCTCTTCAATTAATCTCTGGTTCCATTTAAACCCTTTAAATTGCACTTATATTTTCACTGTTTATGTATTTAGCTTTATTTCTCAGTCTTTCCCTTGTCTCTAAAACACCAAAATCTTCCCAAAACTTACTTATGTGATATAAATCTAATACATATAATATGATAATATGTAAATTACATGAATAATCTTAAATTCTTCTAAATTTTTTATACTGTTTACAAACTGGGTTTTACCTTGTCAACGTAAGAATCATAAGTCTAAATCAGTTATCCATGCTAATTATTCTTTTAAACAATACAAACATTTCAAATACAAGGTACATAAAATTTAACAAAAAAATTATAAATACTATGAGTTATACTTACATAGTTATCATTAGACTTAGTTCTAAGAGGGCCTGGGGTTAAAATAAACGTATCCACCTAGGAACCCATTACAGTATCCCACATTGATGTCATTTTTCTTTCCAAGTATTTTTTTTCTAAGTATTTTGGGGAATGTTGTTCCAAGGAAGTGGGATTTCCATTCCAGGTGCATTGAGGTGACCTTCTCAGAGGCTGACCACACATAAACTAGAGAGACTGGCCTGGGCGTAAAATGAAAAACTACAGACGTTCAGCTAATTTTTCTATATTGAGCCTTAAAAAGGGTGAAATTCACGTCACATAAAATTTACCATTTTAAAATAAAAAATCAGCAGCATTTAGTACATTTACACACTTGTACTTACTTTACTTGATGTACTTGCGCTTTCATACTTGCACCCTTGTACAACCATGTCTTTTATTTAGTTCTAAAACATTTCCCTCATGAAAAATAAAGCCCAATATTCACAAACAGTTACTTCCCATTACTCGCTACCCTTGGCGCCAGGTAACCACCATCTGCTCTTTATTTTTATGCATTTACCTATTCTGGATATTTCATATAAATGGAATCATACAATATGTGAACTTTTGGTCTTTTTTTTTTTTCCACTTAACATAATGTGTTTAAAGTTCATCTATGTTGTAGCATATGCCAGTCCTTTTTTCTTTTAATGGTTGAATAATATCCTATTGTGTGAATATACCATACTTTGTGCCTTAATTCCTCCATTGATAGACACTTTGGACTATTGCAAATAATGCTTTTGACTATTGCAAATAATGCTGCGATGAATGTGCCTGTGCATGCATCTGTGTGGATACCTGTTTTCAATTCCCTGGGGTACATACCTAGGAGCAGAATTGCTGGGTCATGTGGTGATTCTATGTTTAGATTTTTGAAGAACCACCAGACTGTTTTCCATGGCAGCTGAACCATTTTACACCCCCACTGGTAACATACGAGTGTTCTGATTTCTCCATATTTTCACCAGCACTTGCTAATTTCCATTTAAATATATATATATAGCCATCCTAGTGGGCAAGATGATATCTTATTGTGGTTTTGGTTTGCATTTCAAATGACTAATAATGTTTGAGACTTTTTTTATTAATGGCTTCTGCCACCACAGACTCCAAGTCGATGTCCTAGGTATGCTCTAGGTCCCCTGAATTCATGCTTATTCTTTCCTAATTACTCTCAGTTGTGTCCTCTGATTAAGTCCAGTGATATGTGAACTTTCCTCCAAACCCCAATTCTGTTCCCCCTCTTTGCTTCACAACCCATTTGTATTCAACCAATCTGTTTAATGTAGTTTTATACTCTGAATTCTTTGGGCGTTCTTTCTATCTGGCAGAGCTGCTACGTTAAACAGATATTTGGATGACATCCCTTAGATTCCAGCATGTCTCTGCTATCTGTTTGGCTATGTGATCAATTTCTAAAGTCATTCTAATTATAATATTCTAAATATAATATTAAATGTAATTGGGAGGTAGGACATTTTGGACTGTGATAAAAATATTTTTGGTAGAATCAGATTGCTATACTTTACATATTAATAACCATCCATTTAGGAAATTTTCCTTTTGAATCATATGACCACAATTTAGACTACAGTATTTGAACAATAGCAATTTATCTAAATTGCCTGGGTGATAATTGGTGCCTTCTTGGTAAAGTTCCTTTCTGAAGCTCACCTTCGGGCCATGCTCATATCTAATTAGGAGTGTCTTGTGGGGAGAGAGATGCTGATGAGAACAGGAAGCATAGGCAATTGGTAGAAAAGAAAATCTGTGTAAGTGAGGATTTATATTGTGATGGCTGGGAGATGAAGCGAGGTACAAACAAGTCAAAATTTGATCTGGGAGCAGATCAAAATTGAATTCAGAAGCCAATGATCCTGGGCTCAGTGGTACTTTTTATGCACAGCCCAAAGAGCTTTGCGGAGATAGACAAAGACTGACAAGTCACCTAAAGCTATAAAAGGATCCATCCCAAATGCCACCATCTGTTTCCATGAAAGTCAGGTCCAATAATAACTGTGACCCCAAATGAGAAACCAAATAACAGAAGTGTTGGAGGGGAATATGCACTTTTGTGTCTAAATTTCATTAACAGCTCTTGGATAATACAATACAATTGAAAAGTCTAAATTGCCATTCAAATCTAAAACAGCATTGGTTTTATTGTTCCCCTAATGAATTGTATATTGAAGACAGAGGAGAGGGGAGGGGGACTTCGGTTAATTCATGCTACAAGAAGAGTGTTGTATAAATCCAAGGCCACCCAGAGACTGGCAGTGGCCAGCAGTGACCAGCCCTCAAAACACTAAATAAAATCATCACCATAACAGGAGATTGCTTTTCTCTTCTCTTCTGCTTTGCCAACTTCAAAAAACTGTTGTCTTAAAAGAGTCCCAAGTGTACTTTTGGGGACCCTATGTCCCCAGCCTCCCCTTGGCCCTAATGAGAGAGGAGGATGTGCTTTGCTTTGATGTACAGCCGTAGGTTTTCTAATGAGGTAGGCAAGAGATCAGCTTCCATTAGGACGTCTCCTTTTAAGCCTTGATTATTCAGCAGCCCTGTTGAAATTAGCTGTTCATTTATCCATGAGCAGCTGCATGCAGGGTTGGACGATTTTGCTTGTAGTGTCAAACTGAGTGGGTCTGGGCTAAAGCCCTCCTGAATATTTATTTAATTCAATTATTCTTCTGTGCCGATATTTTTCTTATTGTAAGCAATAGCACTAGATCCTGAAACTAGAATTTCACCATAAAAATTGACCAGGAAATTTGATCTGGATTGTAAACCACAGCTCAGTTCTCATATGAAGCAAATCCTTTCTGTCCCTTACGCCTGCTTCTCTTCCACGCAACATTAATGTCTATTTTGGCACATCATGTCACAGCTGCAAAGCAGGGCTGGTCCCTCCTGTTTGCCTGTTCTTATGAGCTCCCTGCAGGGCTGCCAGAACAGTCATATTTATGACTGTCAGGCCCTGGCTGGAGTGGTTACAAAGTCCTCTTTTTCAGAACAGGGGCCAAGTTTCGCTCACTGTCCTGGGGAGGTGTGTGGAGCTCCAGGAGGCTTTGTCGGAAGGTCAAAGAAGAAGGAATGAAGGATGACCCTGAAACAGGGCAGAGATTTAGTGCCAAGCTGGAAAATTGGCAAGGCTAGAAGAGATTCACCCAGGGAAGTGACATTCTGAGCAACAGAATTATTGTCATGCATCAAGGGCAATGGGCCACCAGGAACAAATGTTTCTTACTCTTGAATACAGACTGATCAAGAACTTTTTTATGTATGTGCTTTTGGTTTATAAGACCTCCGTGTTACTGATTTAACAGTTCTACCATCCTGTGTTCTTCTCCCCACATCGTCAGCTGCTTGAGTTACTTTACTACATTTGTCATACGTGCAGCTTGTCCCAAATATGGAAAACTACTCAGGGACCTTTGAGCTCCTTGGGAGTTGACCCCCATAGTTGTTGTTGTTTTTTTTTTTTACTTTGGGATAAAGCAGGCTAAACAACTGGTTCCACCATTTCTTCTCCAGTCTTTAAAAAACCATGTTGGAATTCTTCCATACTTCTCACATCTTCTGGTGGGTTTCATGGTTGTATCTATTATTCTTATGACCACTAGATTGTTGGCTTTGTTGGTAGGTCTCTTTCAGCACATCCACTGTTTTTTTAATGATCCTCCATGTGTTTTCTGAATCGGGTACCAGCTTCACCAGCCTCTACATTGTTTGCTGTTTGCTTGAAACCATTTGGGGCTAAAGACCATAGTAGTTGATACGGGCAACTGACATTTTACAGTACTACGTTACTCAGAAGAATGCTTTGTAACTGATGTTGGCAAGTTCATTAAAAACAGTGTCCTCAGCAACGCTGAGTGCTAATATTGACAAAGGTGAGTTTGACATTTTTGTTCAACAATAGAAGTATGAAGGAAAACGGACTGTTTTGTATGCCTCTAAAATGCAAAGCCCAATCATGAGATATTTAGTTTGAAGTCTGAACCCATTATCACCCTTCACATGTCTTTATGTCTCTCTTGTGCCCATCTCCGTATCTCTGGGCTGCTCACTCTCCTTGGGATGTCTGTGCCTTTTCTGTGGTAGATATCCTTTCAGTGAATTTCCACTTAGCACCTCGTGGATGAACTGTCACTAAATTCTTCCTGTTAAATATACAGGGTCAGTCCCATGGCATGCTAGACTCTTGCAGCTGATAGGCTGTTTTCCACACACTTCTGCTTCTACTGATTGAGTTATTTGCTTACTGAGAATAAGATGTGTTTGCTTCAAACTTGTTTACGCCTGACATACTTATTATTGTAATACTGTAACACAATTAAACATTAAATAAGTCAAAAAAACATGAGTTCCAAAAGAAAGAGGGTTATTATTGTGAAAATCAAATCAAATGCTTGGAAAAGAATGAAGATGAGCTGCTTAAGACAAATTAGGTGTAGGCAAGAGAATTATATAAGACGAGCAAAGTAGTAAAAATCAAGCCTTCTTTACTCAGATTTCTTTGCAATTCTCTTCACATTCTTTCTCCCATTTGAAGAAACAAATTGAAAATTGTGTTGTTAATGCAACGTAGGCATGATTTGTGTGGGGGAAAAAAAACAAGGGAACTCCAATTGGAAGGCTTACGTTTAGAGGAAAACTTGACCCTACAATCAAATCAATGAGTAAGCAAATGCCTAATATATGTTTACATTAAATTAAATGTGTAAGGCAAAGATTATTTTTATATGATTTCCTGCACTGATCAACTGACCATCTACCTGAACCAATAGCCAATAAGAGGCTTCCTAGTGTACAGATCCTTTAACATACTTCTTATGTGCTGTATCCTTCTGGAAGCTTACTCTGACTCTCCTCTTCACTCTGGATTAAAAATCCCTTGTCCTAGCCCCCCAGCTGTTCAACCATCACAGCATTTTATTACTTCATAACTGGTTTGCTTAATTGTCTATCTCCTCCACTGAACCATGAGCTTGCTGAGAGCCTTGAACTCATTTGTAATATTCTCCGTATTTGTATTTAATATTATTAAAATACTCTCATTTTAATATTCTTCTGAAACACTGCATGACCTCTGTGTGGATGCACAAATGTTCATTGAATGAATGTTGAAATGTAGACTTCACTACAGGTGTTTATGAAATAACCAAGATTAAAAACCAAGGTATTGGGCGCCTGGGTGGCTCAGTTGGTTAAGCGACTGCCTTCGGCTCAGGTCATGGTCCTGGAGTCCCGGGATCGAGTCCCGCATCGGGCTCCCTGCTCAGCAGGGAGTCTGCTTCTCCCTCTGACCCTCCTCCCTCTCATGCTCTCTGTATCTCATTCTCTCTATCTCAAATAAATAAATAAAATCTTTAAAAAAAAAAAAAAAAAAAAAAAAAAAAAAACAAGGTATTACTTTATGAAAAAAATTTGTCGGTAGTAGGGGATTGTTTCTCTGGTATTTAAGATGTGTTATGTAATGAGCAAGAAGAGAAACTACCTGGGGATCAGGTAGTATTTTACTATTTTTACTGTTTGTTTACTGCTTGTTTAATGTATTTTACTGTTAGTGTGCATTGTATTGACACATCTTCTCTTAACTGCAAGATATTTTTTGCATGTATTTTTCACCCTGCAGGACTTTTCCTCCTCTTTTTGCTCTCCCTGTGCCATACTGTTTCCAGCAGCTAACAAGCAAGTTGTGGAACTGGGCTGGTGCCACCCCACATCAGCTGGGAAAACCTCAAAGAATCTGAATCCTTCCATTTCAAATATTGTTTATTCTCCTTCTCTCTTCCCCAACTTCAAATCAACACATGCTTCTAGTCCGGGAATCTAGGGGAGTTCTCAAGGCCATGTATCTGTTTCCTTTAATAGACTTGTAGTCTAATTAAGCTAAGCATTAGCTTACTTTTTGTCCTTTATGTTCTTTAATTCCTTGGTCTTCACTCTTTAATCAAATGTCTTGCTTTAATTTCCCCGGCCCTGTGGCATTGGGCTTATGTCTAGCCACACAGTGTTCCTTTTTGTATACATTTTAAAAAGTGGCCCACAGGAGGAAATATTTCATCCAAAGTGAGCATTACAGTTTGAACACTTAAGAGCTTGGAACCAAAGAGTCTACAATAGGAGTCAGTCACAGACACAAATGTCACAGGCACAGTTAAGAGAAAAATTATCAAATTAATCTATGGGATAAAGCAACAGTTTAACATGTGCTTTCAAAGCATAGCAAAGTGGAACGGATCTCATTCTTCTCATTTGCCACAGGCAGGTCCCTTCCCCTGGAGTCCCCTGAAAGCAATTGCAAATTGAAAAAACAGAGACCCTAAGAAATGAAACTCTCTTTATTGCAAATGACTTGATTATCTACATTACAAATCCCAAAGCATTCTCAGAAACAGCTAAGGGAACTAATATGAAAGTTTATCACATTCAGAGGATACAAAGAAATCAATTGTATTTCTATACACTGGTAACAAATAATGGACAATTGAAACTGTAAATAAAATTTACAGTAGCATCAGAACCATGAAATACTTAGGGATAACTTTAACAAAATACGGGTAAGTTTTATGTGCCAAAGAATATAAAACACTGAGGAGCAAAATCTGAAAAGACCTAAATAAATGGAAATATATACCATGTTTAAGGATTATAAGACTAAATATTGTGATGATGTCAGTTCTCCCCAAATTGATCTGTAGATTTAATATAATCTCAGTTAAAATCTCAGCAAGTTTTTTGAAAAAAAAAAATCTTAGCATAACCAAAATAATTTTGCGAAAGAACAAAGTTGGATGACTCACACTGACTGATTTTAAGACTTAGTATAAAGGCAAGACAAAATATTATGGTATTAATGAAAGGATAGATATATAGACACATGGTACAGAATAGAAAGTCCAGAAATAGACACACACTTATATAGTCAGTTGATTTTCCACAAAGCTACCCAGGTAATTCAATGTATAAAAAATTGTCTTTTCAACAAATGAAGCTGAAACGATTGAACATCCTTATGCCAAAAAAATCTCAAAGCCAAAACAACAACAACAACAATAACAAAAAGCTCACCCTTACCTAGCACCACAGACAAAAATAGATCATAGACCTAAATGTAAAGCAAAAACTAAAAAAACGTCTAGAAGAAAACATAAGAGAAAGTATCTGGGACCTTGGCTTGGGCAAAGGTTTTTTAGCTAAGACACAAAAACACAAACCACAAAAGGAAAAAAAAAAAATGAATGAATATGACAACAAACCTAAAGTTTTTACTTCTCCGGAAGACCCTGTTAAGAAAATAAAAAGAGAAGTTACAGACAGGGAGAAAATACTCGCAAGACATACACTTAATAAGGGATAAAAAATTTCTTACATCTTAATCTAAACTAAGAAAACACACAGCCAATAAAACTGGATAGAAGATTTGAACAGACGCTCCACTAAAGAAAATATATGGGTGGCAAATAAGCACATGAAAAGATGTTTGACATCGTAAGCTATTAGGGAAATGAAAATTAAAACCACAGTGAGCTATCATTTAACCTGTTAGAATGGTTAAGATAAAAAACACTGACAAGACCAAGTGCCGACAGAGCATAGAACAACCAAAATTCACACGCATTGCTGGTGGGGATATAAATACAGACACTAGCAGCAGCTCCTATAAAGCAAAATATACACTTATCACATGGATAGATTTCCTAGGGCTGCGGTAATAGAGTATCACTAACTGAGCGGCTTAAAACAACCGAAATTTCAATTTACTGTGTTATCGTCTCATGCTTCTGGTAGCTGAAAGGGTGAAACCAGGGGGTCAGCAGAGCCGGGATCCCTCTGAAATTTATAAGGGAGTATCCTTCCTTGCATCTTCTAGCTGTGGGTGCTTGCTGGCAATCCTTGGCATTCTTTGGCTTATAGATGCTTCACTCCAATATCTGCTTCCATTGCCGTTTCTGTGTCTCCTCTCCTCTTAGAAGGACACTAGTCATATTAGGTTAAGGGCCCATCCAAATCCAATATGAGCTCATCTTAATTTTTTTTTTAAAGATTTTTTATTTATTTATTCATGAGAGAGAGAGAGAGAGAGAGGCAGAGGGAGAAGCAGACTTCCCGCAGAGCGGGGAGCCTGATGCGGGACTCGATCCCAGGACTCCAGGATCATGACCTGAGCCGAAGGCAGACGTTTAACCATCTGAGCCACCCAGGCACCCCAAGCTCATCTTAATTACAGCTGCAGTGACTTTATTTCCAAATAAGGTCACATTCTGAGGTACAGGGGATGAGGATTTCGACATTCTATTGGGGGGACGTAATTCAACTCATAATACCATTCAACCCAACAATCCCATCCTTAGGTATTTTTTTAAACATTTATTTATTTATTTTAGAGAGCGTGCATGAGCAAGCAGGGGAGAGGGGAAGAGGGAGAGAGAGAATCCTGAAGCTGACTCCCCGCTGAGCATGGAGCCCAATGTGGGGCCCGATCCCGGGACCCTGAGACCATGACCTGAGCTGAAATCAAGAGTCAGCCACTTAACTGACTGCGCCACCCAGGCGCCCCTCCATCCTTAGGTATTTACCCAAGGTAAATGAAAACAATGTCCTCACAAAGATCTGTATGAGATGTTTATAGCAGCTTTATTTATGGTCATCCAAAATAGGAACCAACCCAAACATTCATCAACCATGAATGAGTAAATGTGGTACATCCATACGGTAGAATTCCACTTGGCAATAAAAGGGCCAAACTCCTGATACATCCAAGAGCATGGGTGGATCTCAAAGCTTGATGTTAAGTGAAAGAAGCTGCACAGAAAAGACTGGAAACTACCATTTACTCAACAATCTGGAAAAGGCAGAACTATGAGGCAAAAAGCAGATGAACCAGGGGCGCCTGTGTGGCTCAGTCAGTTAAGCGGCTGCCTTTGGCTCAGGTCATGATCCCAGGGTCCTGGGATCGAGCCCCGCATCGGGCTCCCGGCTCCGCGGGAAGCCTGCTTCTCCCTCTCCCACTCACCCTGCTTGTGTTCCTGCTCTCGCTATCTCCGTCTCTGTCAAATAAATAAATAAAATCTTAAAAAAAAAGCAGGGGAACCAGACATGGGAAAAGCATACTGATCCCAAAGTCACAAGAGGGGACTTTTTCAGACGATGAAAATATTCTCCATCATAATTGTGGTGGTGGTTATATAACCGCATACATTTGTCAAAAGAGTAATTTTTACTGTGTGTAAATTATACCTCCATAAAACACTTTCACAGTCTCGGGTACTGCATTTGCAAATCAAAAGTACTTAAAAAAATAGGACCCAAGATTCTTTGAGACCTCACTGTAGGTGATCTGTATATAAACTTCTCTAATTCGAGGAATTAAGGTTTCTAACAAAGATTGTTACACATATTAGGATTAATTGACGTTAGCAAACATCAGTATCGCTTCCTGTGGATGGAGATCAAGAAAGGAAATCTCTAGAGAGCCAGGGTCTGTCCTTTGGGGGAATGGCCCTCAGATCACTACAGGGAGAAGCCCGTAAGACAATTAGATAATCAGAAAGCTATCATGGTGAGAAGCAGCGAGGCCTCCAACCCCACCTCCTGTGTGTACCTTGGGCTCTTTCCTTGGCATTTACCTGAATGTTCCCCACTTAGTTCTCCTGACAGCGCTTCTCGGGACATGGCTGTGCTCTGCCCGCCCTAACAGGACAACCTTCTCTTGGTTTTCATCTGATTTGCTCTGAGCTTATCGTTCTGTTTTTGTCTGCACTCAGATATGGATAAATGACTTTCGTGTTTCCTACCAATCGTGAAATTATGGTATGTTAAGCTTCACATGATAGAATGTATAATTTTATGTTAAATCATATTTGATGTATACCAGATTTTTTTTTAAGACTGTGTCTCCTGCAGAGCATGACCCCTTTCTGAACAAGACCGGGGCTCTTTCTCACTTTGTGTTTCAAGGTTAAGAGTCCTGTGTCTTCCCCAGAGGTCAAAACCAGAGAGGGCCTTACCTTCAGGTGCAAACCCCCCTCCCTTTACAGATACGCTTCTCTTAATACACAACAACTGCTTAAAAGGAACATAACAAGGGGTGCCTAGGTGGTGGAGCCGGCTAAACATCCGACTCTTGGTTTCGGCTCAGGTCATGATCTCGGGGTGGTGAGGTTGAGCCTCAGTTCAGGCTCCATGCTCAGCAGGGAGTCTGCTTAGGACTCTCTCTCCCTCTGCCCCTCCCCCACCCATCTCTCGCACGTGCTCTCTCTCTCTCTCAAATAAATAAAGAAATCTTAAAAAAAAAAAAAAAAGGAACATAACAAGAATCACACACATGCCTCAACAGGAAGGTTTGTTTCCTGAGGCTTTCATTCATGGTGAAAACCAGGGATTGACCTTCAAAAAAAAATCTTAAAATATCCCGTGTCTTTCTCCCTGCCAATTTCCTTTTCCTCCCCGCCTCTCCATTTCCTCTTCTTCCCTCCCGCCCCACTCCTGTCCTAGTTAGCTCTTTCCTCTTCTTGCTCCCTTTTCTCCATCCTTTCCTCTCCCCTCACTTCTCTTCCTCCTCCTGCTCCCTCCCATCTGCCCACCTGACCATCTTCTGTCTACTTGATATTTTGTATTTTCCCTGCTCTCTTTGCAGTGAGACTGTGACGAGGGACCCAAGTGTATTTTTCATTAATGCTGTTCTTATTTAATAAGGTTTGGTGTTCTCCGATAAGCCTAGCAGAAAAACTCTACAAACTTGCCCACAGTATACTCACTGGGGGCTTCCACTTTTTTATGCCAGGCAGATGTAGGCAAGGAACAATACCCTATACTGGGTCTTGGTGTGGTTCCAGCTCATGCATATTCATATTTCCTACCTCATTAGTAGTCCCCTGGGCTTACTCTGTGTCATCAGGAGAGCCCTGAGAATTGTGGAAATCTCAATTAAGACAATGCTCCTTGTCTTTTCATTGGCCTTGATATTTTTTGAAACACAAGTTTCCAATTGCTCCATAGAACTGCTAATCAGATTTCTTTTCTATATATAAAAGTAAGTCTTAAGAACAGTTATTCCAGCAAATGTGCACTGTGCCCTAAGTTCAGCTTTATCAAAATTCCCAATAAAGACACTCAGTTCTGCATTCCACAAGCAGATTAAAATCATTTAAAAAAAATAATGTCTCTAAGGACCTTTGCATAACACAGCAGGGAAATACCTAACATCTTTTAGAAAGATTTAAAATAATGACTATAAAAATGTTTGGGAGGGAGGCGCCTGGGTGGCTCAGTCAGTCAAGTGTCTGACTCTTGATTTTGGCTAAGGTCATGATCTCAGAGTCGTGAGATCGAGTGCCCTGTTGGGCTCCATGCTCAGCACAGAGTCTGCTTAAGATTTTCTCCATCTCCCTCTGCCCCTCCCCCCTGCAGCTCCCCTTGCACTCATTCTCTCTCTAAAAAAACAAAAATTGAAAAAAATAGAAAAATCAAAATATTTGAAGAAATAAGCTGTAAAGCTAAGGTTTTTTTGTGATTATGTCATATAATTGGGAAGTGATATAATAATACTTTAGGTCATTTTATCATAGTGATTTTTAATATAATTCAACAAATATCTATAGCTCCTGTTATGGAGCTAAGCCCCGAGGGAATGAAAATGGCGTCTGCCCTCAAGATTTACAAGGGAATCAGGGAAAAAAGATATGCACAAAAAATCGTAATGTACAACAGATAACAAGTTTGTTATCTTCTTGAGTGTAGATGTTGTGCCTTTCATTTAACTTACACTCCTCTCAAATCTAGCTCAGTCCTTTACACACAGAGATACTTAATAAATGTGTTAGAAAAACTAAGTTTTCTAAAAAGGAAATAATACAAGCAATTAATGCAGATTACAAACGTTAGGGAAGGTCTCACGGAAGTAGGACTTGAGCTGAAACTTAATATATGGGTAAAATGTAGATCTGTTCAAAGGGAGAGGCAGAGCATTCCTGCCGGAGGAAAGAGCATGAATGAGATTCAGAGGTGGGAGCAAGTGTGCTGAGCAGGTGTGAGGGAAATCGGCTGGAGCAGAGTGTTCCCTCAGGGTTTAATGTTTAGAAAGCCAATAAACATAATCACTAATCCTCTCAATACAGGATCGTTCCCATCAGCTTAGGAAGAGCATACCAAGAATTACACACAGGCCTCAATAGGCCATTCATTTCTTCCACTTTAAAACCAAAACCAAACAGAACCTTTCTTGGCTCTATATTACCCTGTCTAAAAAAAGTTGCCTGGACCAGCCGCCTCTAAGTCCTCTCCCTGAATCTCTCTTGAAGTCACCCCAGTAAGGTTCCCATGCCCACAGCTCCACCAAAGATACCTGGGTGGGTAAATCCACCCGTCAGGTCCCAGCCCCCAGCTCTATGGACCTGGACCCTCCAGCAGTGTTTGAGACAGGTGCCTGCTCTCTCCTCCTTGAACCACTGGCCTCGCCTGTCCGCCAGGACCATACTGTCCTGGTGTTCACTTATTCCTTGGCCATTCCCTCTCAGTCTCTTGTGCTAGTGTCCACCCATCTCCCTGACCCTGAAATGTGGGGGTGGCCCAGGGCCCGGACCTCAGTCATTTCCTAGGTGATATATGCAGGTTGGTGTTCAGTATCATATGCCCACTGATGACATTTAAATTTATAGATCTGGCCTGGCGCTTCCCTCATAGCTATAAAGTCCTATCCAACTACTTGTTGGTATCTTTGGATCACTAAGGGCATATCCCAAACTGAACTCCTGATACTCTCTCCCAAAGTGGTTCCTCTCAATAGCTTCCCCTTCTTAGAGAAAGGGAATTCCATCATTCCATGGCCTCAGGCCAAAAACTTGGGCATCACCCTTGACTGCCTACCCCCCACACCCCTTCCACATCTAATCCATTAGCAAATCCTGTTGACTCTACCTTCAAAATATTCATCATGTGGCCACTTCTCATCACTGGTTCAAAGCACCACCTTCTCTCTTCTGGATTAATACAAACGCCTTCTTTAGAAATATTTATTTATTTATTTATTTATTTATTTATTTATTTATTTATTTGAGAGAGAGAGCGCGAGAGCACAAGCGGCGCGTGTGGGGGGAGGGGCAGAGGGAGAGGACCCCCAAGCGGACTCCCTGCTGATCGCAGAGCCAGACGCAGGGCTCCATCTCAGGACCCATGAGATCACCACCTGAGCCGAAACCGAGAGCCGGACGCCTGACTGAACCACCCAGGCGCCCCCAAAGCCTTCTAAGCACTCTTCTACCTTTGCTCTCCGGCATCGTGTTTTCAACCCAGCAGCCTGGCGATCCCTTTAAAATGTGCATCAGACCAGGTCTCTCTTCTGCTCCCAATCTCCCAGTGGCTTCCCAGCTTATTCAGAGAAAAAGCCAGTCTCTTCCTGCGCTGGCCTATGGGGCCTTATATCGTCTGTCCCTCCCGCCCTCCCACCTCCCCTTACCTCTCTGACCTCATCATCTCTCATCCCTCCTTGCTCAGGCTCTCCAGCCACACTGGTCTCCCACTGTGCCTGGACTTTGCTGAGTGCGCCAGCTGCAAGACCTCTGCACCTACTATTCTAGTAGCCCAGAGAGCTTGTCCTCCAGATGCCTGCACAAGGGACTCCCTCATGTCCTTCAGGTGTTTGCTTAGATGTCAGCGTCTCAGAAACCTTCCCTTGCTATCCTGTTTAACATTACACATGCCCACCACTGCTTTCTATCCCCTTCTCAGCTTTATTATGTGTTTCTATAGCATAGCAATAATGACCGCTCTCTGCATACTATTTGCTTTTCTATCTTTCTTTTTTCTTCCTTCTTTTCTTCCTCCTTTCTACCTTTCCTGTTTGATTCCCTCTTCTAGAATATACAGCCCATAATGGCAGCGATTTTTTATGTTTTGTTCACTATTGTATTCTCAGGGAGTACAACAGTACCTGGAACAAAGAACGTGCTTGAGAAATACTGGTTAAATAAATGAATTAATCTGCCCTTTACTAATGAGAAAATGGAGTCTTAGAGAAGTGAATAATTTGGCCAAAGTCACTACGCTTGTAAACCGGGGGTGTAAGATGCATAATAACATCTGTTGGACTATGGACCTAGCCACTGTAATATCTGGCTCTCTGTAGGCATAGCAAGGATCTTTATCTTATACAAGCCATGGCACTCTTCTCCAAAGCATTTTGTATCATCTTATTTGAATTTCTCTATGACAATGAAAAATTTGATTTTTTCCCATTGTTGAGAGTTACAATTTGCTCAAAAGTAAATAAGGACTACAAAAGAAAATATTAATTCCAAATCCACATGATGATAGATTACTAAAAGTTTTACTTTTTGATTCAGTTCTATTTGGATAAGATAGGAAAAAAAATCAGGAATTAAATTAATCATCCAAAGCAGTACAATAGATCAAAAAAAAAACTTCACAAAAGAAGAAAAATCATGAGTAATGTTGCAGTGAATGTGGAATACATATATCTCTTCAAGGTACTGATTTCATTTCCTTTGCATATATATCCAGAAGAGGGATTGCTGGATCATATAGTATTTCTATTTTTAGGAAATACATTTCTCAAAGAAAGAAGTAACTGAATTTTATTTTTATTTTTTTTGAGATTTTATTTAGTTATTTGACAGAGAGAGAGATAGTGAGAGCAGGAACACAAGCAGGGGGAGTGGGAGAGGGAGAAGCAGACTCCCCGCTGAGGAGGGAGCCCGATGTGGGGCTCGATCCCAGGACCCCAGGATCACAACATGAGCCGAAGACAGGCACTTAACCATCTGAGCCACCTAGGCACCCCTATGAGAAAATTCTAATTGCTGATCCAATTCATTGCAAGTTTATGGGACTCTCCAGGTTTCCTATTTAATCCTCAGTTGGTTGTATTTTTGTAGGAAGGTTTCCATTTCATCCAAATGTTCAAATAAAGTGGCTCATAGTGTTTCTGAATTCACTTTTTAGCCTTTGATTACCGATAGTTTTGTGTCCATTTTCATTCCTAGTGTATTTTTTACTTGTTTTCTGTCTTTCTCTGTCTCTCATCATTTTGGACAGAGATTTGTCAATTGAATTGGTCTTTTAAAGAGAAAGATAGTTTCTTATAGTTTTACAATTCCTTCCATCTTTCTTTCTTTCTTTCTTTCTTTCTTTCTTTCTTTCTTTCGTCCTTTTAACTAGTAGTTTATGCTCTGATGAGGATGATAACAGATGGTATAGAGCAGTTGCTGTAGAGAGGAATGACCTGGGGAAAGCAAGTGCGTGTCAAAGTACTGTTTCCTGCCATGTGCCTCAGCTGTTGACTTGCAAAAGGGTGGTCATTAGGGCAAAGCTGGAACCAGGACAGGGCAGGTTGTCCTGAGCAATGAGGGTGGCTGGCTGAGAGGTGAACGGGCAGAATTACAAAACACTTCCAGAAATTGCCTTCAGTTGCCTGAGAAGGACTCTGTCCTGTTATTCATTCTTCCTCTCTTTTTCCTTATAAAGTTTAACTCTTTATCAACATTATCGAGCCAAAGCTAACATTGTTAGAATTTTAGTTCATGTTAAATTATGGTGGGACAACTAAAGGAATGTTATCATTCAAAGAGCGTTTTTTCAAGCCCAGTAATCCTTAGCATTTCTAATGTGTGGGTGATACAATTCTCTAAGCAGAGTTAATAAGCAAACTTTCTCTGGCAAGATTTAACATTAGTTGCAGTTTGGACTTTAGTTGTAAGCTCAGAATGGATGGAGCAGTCCTCCTCTCTAGCCAAGCCTGGATGGCAACAGAAATACTATTAATGCTATAATTTCCATATAGAAGAAACATGCACCTCCGTATATATGTATATAAAAGTGCCATAATTTTTTCTCAAGTTTTTATTTAAATTCTAGTTAGTTAATGTTTAGTGTAATATGAGTTTCAGGTGTAACATTTAGTGATTTGACACTTACATGTAATACGTAGTGCTCATCACATTAAGTGCACTCCTTAATCCCCACCAGCTACTCAACCCATCCCCCTGCCCACCTGCCCTCTGGTAACCATCAGTTTACAGTAGATATAGATAGATATAGATATGGATAGAGATTGCTATAAAATCACTAACCCTTTTTAAAAAAATATTTTATTTATTTATTTATTTATTTATTTATTTATTTATTTGAGAGAGAGAGAGAGAGAGAGCAAGAGCAGGGGGAGAGGCAGAGGGAGAGAGAAAGGGAGAAGCAGACTATCCACTAAGCAGGAGCCCAACATGGGGCTCAATCCCAGGACCCTGAGATCCTGACCCTAGCTGAAGGCAGACGCTTAACTGACTGAGCCACCCAGGCGCCCCTAAAATCACTAACCCTTAAATCCGGAGGAGACAGCCTGCCGTGAGTTGAATATCTTGCCCAAAATCACAAAGCTAGCTGGTAGCAGAGCCATGATTGAAATCTCTTCTGTCCTAGCCTAGTCTTTATTCCATTGCTCTATGAACTTCTGTTACTGCATTGCTTAAAAGGTAGATGAGAATATTAAGTGGCATTCAACTAGTTATTACCAATGCAAGAGTTTTAAGGAATACTTTCTGTTAACAGAAATGTATGTGTCTGGAATGCATATCAGAAAGAAGAAAAAAAGTTGGAATGAAATGTAGAATGTTGTCAGTGAACTGGTTGGTTTTACACGTTAGTTATTTGAATTAGGAAACATATAGGAATGACCTTTATTGTGCTCAAATGTGAGATGATGGTTTGTTTACTCATTAATATCTACTATTAAGATACCTTAGTATTTTTGATAGGATGAGGGCTTAAAGGTTTTTCTCCCTCTCTTTGCTTTTTAGAGATTTTTGTTTTAATATACAGGAAGACCCTCAGGAAATCCTCTTTTCTGGTGCTGGGTTCATGTGAAGAAAAAGACATAAAACTCATATCTTCACATCATTCAGGAGTTCTTTATGTGGCTAACAGCTGTTTCTCTTGATTCTTAGGTGATATTTAGCTAGATTTTAATCACTATTTTACAGAGTCCCTTTGATTTTAAAATTATCAGTAACAAAAAGCAAGTGTTCTATAAAAACTAAATTAAGCATTTTAAGCACATTTATTATACATTTTGAAATTAGAACTCTTAAACTTTAAACTCCCTAGAAATGGCAGAGGGTTCAGTGATGTTATGAATTATAGCTCTGTTGTAGAGTTTGCAAAATGCTTTGTAGCAGATTAACTACTAAAGGGGAGAAAACTCATTTTTATTATTGGTGCTATTAGTGTATTTAATGAAGTGGCTCTGCTCTTTTGCTCACAAATGCTCATGCAAAGAGGCTATTTTAATATAAGTGCTCATGATGTTGCTTATAGCATGTTCTTTTTGATTTGGGTTTATCGTCTGATCCTTTCTAGATACTACTCATTTTATTTTATTATTATTATTTTAAATTTTATTTATTTATTTGTCAGAGAGAGGGAGAGCACAAGCAGGGGGAGTGGGAGAGGGAGAAGCAGGCTCCCCGCTGAGCAAGGAGCCCGATGTGGGGCTCAGTGTGGGGCTCCATCCCAGGACCCTGGCGATCATGACCTGAGCCGAAGGCAGATGCTTAACCGACTGAGCCACACAGGCGTCCCGATACTACTAATTTTAAAAGGTACCTACATCTAGGTATGCTGTGAAGAGATTTTGCAGAGGTCAAATCAGTTGACCTTAAGATAGGGAGGTGATCTGGGTCAGGCCTGGCCTAATCACCCTAGCACTGTAAAGGAGTCTAGAGGCAGAGATGGAGGAAGATAGAGGAGGAGGGAGACAGAGATAGGAAGAATGAGAAGGGTTTGATGCGCCTTTGCTGACTTGATAATGGAAAGAGCCACGTGGGAAGGCATGTGGGCAGCCTTTAGAATCTGAGAGAGGCTCCTAGTTGACAGCCAACAGGGAAACCTTAACCTTAGAGACTGGACAAACTGGACAAACAAGGAACTGCATTCTGCCAAGGGGACCTTTGTGCTCCAGATGTGATGAGCCATGGGCTCTGCCAAGTTCCTGATTTTGGCTTTGGGGGACCTTGAGCAGAGAACCCAGCTAGGCCATGCCTCCGTAAAGCAAAGATGAGCTGATATATTGGTATTGTCTGAAGTTGCTAAGTCTGTAGTAATTGGTTATGCGGCAATAGATCATACACTGATTTGGAATTTGGTCAAGCTTAGCTTCTTTAGAGAGCTAAAGCCGTTTTCCCTTCCAGTCTCATTCTTAGCTGAAAGCAAAAATGAATAAGCAGAAATCATGTCTTTGCTTTGCCAGTACCAGTTTATGGAATCTGTTGTTTTGAGCTTTATATTCCATTGCAGGTGGCTTTTCGCTTGTTTATAAATCAGAATGATTTCCCTTGAGACTATTGTTCTCAGCTGTCACAGTTACCCTTCACTGTGTAGTTCCTCAGCTCTGATTTGGGGCGGGGTGGGGGGGGGTGGAGATTATTTGCAGGGATGACCACCACGACTCCTCCTATCCTAGGATCCGGGTACTCAGTTCCCTTTGTAATGTGACCCCTGCTTTTACTATCAAGGGGTGGAAGCTGTTTTGCCTGAAGCTCGGGTTGGGGCTGGCTCTGTGCTATTTTTGAATGATCTAGTGTCTCAGAATGACCTGGAGGCTAGACCTCCTGGGGCCTTACAGCTTTCCTCTTCCACCCTCTTGGATATCGCTGCCCCGTGAGGAAGTCCCAGCAATTTTGCTGAGAGGCTATGTGGAGGGCATCTGAGGCACACAAGCAGACAGCTCCAGTCAATATCTGGACTTTGAGGCTGCCCAGGACAAGCTGGTCTCTGGCAGGCCTCCCATCTGACGGCAAACACATGATAGAGCCTAGCTAAGACCAAATGGAGCTAATCCCAGCTGGTTGGGGTCCACATTGCCAGCCCGTAGCATTGTGAGCAAATCATTCGTTCTTATCTTAAGCTACTAAGTTTTGAGGTATTTTTTCCTATAGTAATAGTTAACTGATACAGATAGTAAAGAATATGACTTTAAAAATACTATTTTAAAATTAAAATCTTATTTCTTTTTTAAAGATTTATTTATTTATTCCAGAGAGAGAGAGAGGCAGAGGGAGAAGGAGATTCCCTGCTGAGCAGGGTGCCTGACAAGGGCTCTGTCTCCCAACAGGGAGCTCACGACCTGAGCTGAAATCAAGAGTTGGATGCTTAACCGACTGAGCCACCCAGGCGCCCCTAAAATTTTATTTCTTTTTGAATGGATTGTCTGTTCAAACGTCTGTGTACACAGCACAAAATTTAAGATACAAAAGGGTATCCACATAAAAATGAATCTCCTGCCCCCTGGGCACTGTGAAACCTTTCTCACCTCTTTGGAGCCCTTCAGGATAACAGGGCATAAAGTAACAATTCAAGATTGTGCATAGAGAAAAGAGACCAAAGAAGGAGATAAAGACAACATATCTTATTCCAAATTGATTTGCTTTGCTCTACTTTATGTCCCCAAATGTACATCTCTGCTTTCTTCAGTTTTCCTTAGGAGTAACTTTAAAAGGCCTCCAGATGTCAGAGCAACAATGAGGTTAAAGTTGAGTGTAGGGTGATCTTGTGGGTGAGTGTTATAGGATAGGAAATTATCAACTATGTTTTCCAGTAATGTCAGGTTAGGGACTCTATCACCAATAGACTCAGTGACTCAAAACCTTTCAGAGGAATATTTTCTTTGTATTGTATTTGGAGAAAGCAAGTGAGGAAAGGCCCTCCATGCCACCTGATAATCCATGTCAGCCCAGGAGAAATCCAAGCAGGGTACAGTAGGTGCCTAGGCCGCTGACCTTTCCTGGAGTCCTGTCCACATCCAGAATGTGGAATCTACAGGACATCAGCTTCGGGCTGAGAGTTTGGTGTTACCTGACCTAACCCTGGGAAGTCTGCTCATGCCCTGAAAATCTAAACGCATTCATTCTACAAACATCTACCATGCGCCTACTATATTCCAGGCACTGTTAGTACATGGTATGGGTACAAACATAAATATCACTCTAGTCCATAACCTTAAAGTTCTTCTGGGCTCTACCCACAGAAACTCCAGGAGCCCCAAACCAAACTGGATACTTGATCCTACCTGGATCAAAATTCCCCTAAGATTCCAAGAATGTGAAATATTCAGCCCCAAATAGTGGACTCAGTAAATGGGTGTGGGTGTCTTTTCTTTTAAGAAGGCTTTGACTCAAGAAGTTCAAAGAAAAGATTGATCTCTTCTTACTGGTTTTGTTTAAATTATGTTTCCTGATACAAGGGCAGGGTAATGACAATGAAACTGTGGACATGTATATCCCAGACTATGGGCAGGGTAATGACAATGAAACTGTGAACATGTATATCCCAGACTATGGGAAGAGATACATATTTCCATTCTTCTCAGAGGGCAGGGGAAATACTATGTGGTCACTTATCACATCCAGACACTCTGCTCACTGTCCTGGCATCACAGAAGTTTGCCCCAGGTTGCTTTAAGGGGACATTACAGGCTCACTGGTGGGTTAGTGCTTTTCCAAGGTTAGAATCTAGAATTTAATGCATGCTTCTTATATTAGTTTGCTCAGGCTGCCATAACAGTGGCTTAAACAACAGACATTTATCTTCTTACAGTTCTGGAGGCTGGAAGTCCAAGATTAAGATGCTGGCAGGGTTGGTTTCTGGTGAGGCCTCTTCCTGGCTTGCACATGGCTGCTTTTTGGCTATGTCCTCACATGACCTCTTCTCTGGGTGCCTTAGAGAGAGAGAGAGAGAGAAATCTCTGGTGTCTCTTCCTCTTCTTATAAGGTCACCAGTCTTACCAGATTAGGTCCCCACCTTTATGACTTCATTTAACCTTAATTACTTCCCCAAAGGCCCTATCTCCAAATACAGTCACACTGAGGGTTAGGGGTTCAACATATGAACTTGGTGGAGGGGGGGACACAATTCAGTTCCCAACACTTTTTATATGCCAGCTACTATGTTAAGCAGGAGGTGTATATCATTACATAATGACATATGTATCAAGTGTAAACTCTGTTCAAGGAGGACATATATTTACAATACAGAGCAATAATTACCAGGCTGTGCTAGGCATGAGAGGGGCAGAAAAGGTCCATCCAGTTTGAACAAGTCAGGGAAGGCTTCTCAGAGGAATGGGTGTCAGAGAGGAGAGGAACCCTTGTGGGGGCAGAGTGGGGTGAAGGTATGCTAGGCAGAGGGGAGGCATGTGGAAGAGTATAACAGGCGACAGATTCTTTCCTCCAGTCTTTGTATTCACAGAGCAGGGCCATTTAGCAAATATAGCACTCTGGCTGAGTGAGGCTGTGGGCGTCTGGGGGATGAAGAACATACGGAAGAGGTCAAGGTGATATCAAAAAGTAGACTGCCCCCACAGGATACTGTAGCAACGAGCTTGGACTTGATTATGTAGTAGGAATTGGGCACTTGTTCGAGGGTTTTAATTTGAGCAGATTTGCACTTGGAAAGTTCCCTGAGAAGTAGTTTGGAGGAAAAGAGTGTGTGATTGGAAGCTGGGGAGAGTTGGGAGACCACAGTGTGATGGCAGACACAAAAGGCCCACTGTAGCAGTGTTGGTGGAATGGGGAGATGGGTATCTAGGCCTCCTGTAGGATTTCTAGGATTTGGGATTGGCTTCCATGTGGGGAACGAAGGTAAAAATCTCGGCTGAATCCCAGGTTCTGCTCTGGGAATGGGCAGACCCTCAGTTAATTACAGAAACAACAACAATGCAAGGACAGGGAGAGAAGAAAGATGTGTAGGAAACACTATGGATAAAGTTCACACAGGTTAATTTCTTGGGCTGGGAAGGAGCTTCCGGTGGCAAGTGATTCCTCCCCTCAATGGGCTTCAGGAACCTAGGGATGGTCAGGCCCTTAAAGAGTTGTGGCTTTAGAGTATCTTTGGAGTAAATAATTTGCTTACCAAAAATCATAATTGATATGACTGTTCCCTGTGATCATAACCCAAGCTGTTTTAGTCAGAAAAACTTCTCAATAAATAAAGCCTTATTCATCTCTTGCCAAGAAAATTAAAAAACTTTTGATCTAAAATCCACCAACCAGCTGGCCTCGTTTGCTACTCTGAATTAGATATTTCTCATTTTGTTCGATGTCGTGATTCAGGTACACGGTAATCTGAGTTTTAGGGTTGGGCAAGAAGCAATTTGCGGTAAGAGAGCTGTAAAAAACGAAAATAAGAGGGGGAAAAGGAGGTTAAAAACCTTTCCTCCTCGCGCACAAATTAAATCTCCAATTACTCTTTGATGAATGGGGACAGGGAAGGAATATGAGTAAATTTCCAGGTCATTGGGTTTCAAGCCCTGGTTTGACAGTAAATTTATACAATTCCAACAAATCTGTTTCCTTTTCCTCCCTGATTCCTTTTGAGTTTTCTTCTGTGACGTATTTGCAGGATTTCAATGGGGAGAGTCTCGCTAAGCCTCACAAGCATGGAGTGGAGATGGGGGCCAGACACCCACCAGCGAGTACGTGAGAGAGACAGAGACAGATGGGGAGAGGGAGGGAGAGAAAGATCTTTAATCGTGGGCCTCGTGATCCTTCCTGCCACCTTGGAGTCCCCATTTCTGTCTCTCATCGGGTGACACTTAGTATTTTTCTTCCAACCTTCCCTCTCTTCTTTCCAAGTTTCTGAAGCCAACCAAACTCGAACAACAGAAGGAAAACCTCCCGGAACCGAATCCTCCGACTTTCTCCGAGCTCCTGCCTGGCCTGGCGCACTCCCCTCGGGGCCGCGGCGCTCCGGACCGCGGAGCCCGCAGCCAGCGCGGCGGGGCGGGGCCTGGGCGGAGCCTGGGCGGGGCTTCCGCGGTCGCACCCCGCCCCCAGCCCTGCCCCGCCGCTTAATTCGGATGCGCGGGGCCGCGGGGTGTGAAAGAGCCGCCCTGCGCTGGACGGGCCTCCGCTACCGTCAGAGCCGCCGCCCGCGCCGCCTCGGGGCCGCCCTGAGCAGCCCGGCCGCTGGGCGCCGCCGCGGCCGCCCGGAGCGAACGCCGGGGAGGGAGCCGCGCGCCTTTGTGAGCGCGCCGAGGTAGGTTCGCCTCCCGCACTTACTTTGCACACAAAGACTGGGAGCTCGGGGTAGGCGGGTATCCGCTGGGGAGACTGCGCGGCCGCCCGCCCAGCCCCGACCCCCGGCCCGAGGGACCCCAGGGCGGAAAGGGCCGCCGGCTTTCCCTCCCCGCGGCCGGCCGTCAGCGCGGCGCGGGCGGTGGGGCGGGGGTCCCTGCGTGCGCGGGAGGAGGACGCGCAGGGCGGTGGGCGTGCGGGGAGCCCCGGCCACCCCGCGCCGTGCCCGGGGAGGGCCTGGGGTGCAGGGCCGGGGCGTGGCAGGGCCCGGCGCCGTGGCCCCCGGCCCGAGGGGCGCTGGGGAGGCGGGGGGCGCTGCGAGGAAGGGGAGCCCAGGCGGCCGCTCCGCTCGGCTTATTGTTGCTTCCTCGGCCCTGAAAATGGAGAGACCCTGCCTGGAGCTGGTGCGCTGCCCACCCGGAGCGCCGCGCGCGGCCAGATGCCGAGCCCTAGGCGCCCGGTTCGCCCCTCGCTGCGCGGGCGCGCTCGGGGTGGTCGGAGCGGGCTCCGGGGTCAGAGCGAGCCTGTGCCTGGGCAGACAAAGGAGGGGCCTCGGGGGGTTTTCCCCACTGGTTTAAAGGTGACTGTCGCACTGTTTCCAAACAGTCTGCAAGTAACTTTTCCATTTTTGACTCTTTTACGTTCCCACTCTTCCAGTAAACCCAGCATGTTGGGTGGCGTCTGCAACCCGAGAAGTCCTAAAAATTGGGTTCCCATAATTTCTCTCCAAGCATCTTCGGGTCCCTTGGGGATGGCACGGCTATGTATGGCCAAGTTTTGACATGCTGCGTAGGGGATGGTAACAGCCCCCTCTGAAATGTGGAGAGAAATGCTGTTAAGAGGGTAAATTGCAGATCTTTAATCTCTGCAGCAAGGTACCATACCCTTCCTTCCTCAAAAAAACAGAAAACAAAAAACTTCAGTCAACGATAGTAGAGCTACGTTATTTGAGTAGAATGAGTATGGTATTAAAGGGAAATACAGAAAAACGGGATGAGGCTTGTTAAACTTTACATTCTTTAACTTGAGGATTTCTTGCTAACAGGTATGTTAGTTTTTTCCTCTTACCACGTCCCCCTGGCCATTACTTTGGAGATACTAGCTGTCCAAGTTGATTTAAGTTGAAATAGTACCAGAGGTGCCTGTCTGGAGATTTCTTAGTGGTAGGAGTTTCAAGTTTTAAAACTTAAGTATAGAATGATGTATGTTTATTATAAAATTGAAAAAATACAGAAGAGAAGGTCACTTATGCCTACCACCCAAACACACCCTCAGGGTGAAGGCATCTTAGCTTGATTTATGGCTTGGCAGCCGCGGTATGATTGTTTGAGAGAGAATGTGTGTGTGTGTGTGAATAAATGGAGTTACTGGTTCTTAATCTTAACCAGTCACATCAGACTAAAATATATCGAATAACCATAGGCTGCCATAGTGGTTTGCCACTTTAACACAGGATTAATACCAACAAGTTGTCTGAAATGTATTTTCTTACGGCCTTAAAATAACTACCTGTACAGAAGGCGGAAGGGAAGAAATAGGAAAAACAAGGTACTTTCCACTTAATTTGGAAGAATAAACCAACAGAAAAGTTTTAGGGATTGTGTTCTTTAGATTTCAGGAATAGTTTTGGATTGACTTTTTTTTAATAAAAAAAATTTCAGCTTATAAAATATTTAAAAAGCAAAATTCTGCGATTGATGAGAAGTATGTGATGGAAAGACACTCTTTTTTTGTAGAACAAAGAATGACAGAGGTTTTATAGCCAGATACACGTTTACTTCTGAAAGTAAAAAAAGGATTTCCCCTTGAGTAGTGAGTGGTTTGGAGTATGTGTGTTCTGTAAAAAAAAGAAAGCCAAAAAACAACACATTGTTCAAATGTAGATTTGTCACTGCTTTTGTTATTACATACACTTATTTTCCACTTGTAAAATTTTCAGACGTTTCATTTCTCCAATTTCCACTTGTAAAAGTTTTGGACATCTTCATTACTCCATGCAAAGTAAAAAGAGGTCTTGGAGGCAACTGTGTAGAGGTAGATTGATCCTGAGGATGATGCAATCGATACTTTTCTAAGTCAGAAGAATTTACAAGAAGGAAGTTGTGGCTTTGTACTATCAGGTGCAGTCTTTGTTCCTGTGCCTAACTTGGGGCTCCTTAATCTGCATACAGGCTTACTGGGAGCTTTTGCCCCTGTAAGTAAGTAGTGACTTGTAAGTCCCGACTGTGAAGTATATGGTGCCAAGTATGTCATCTGCTGTAATGATTAGCGTTCCTTCAGAATTAAGGGGACCTTATTTATCAGAATTTTTAGATACTGTTTTTCAACCCTCCTGTGGCCTTGGACACCATAAGCACTGTAAGCAATGTAAGCCCAGCTGGAATAGAGGTCAGAGTTGAGTAGCTTTGCCTTTTTTCTATGATGTTGCTTCGAGGGGAGGAGAGAAAAGTTTGGGGTTGGTCCCGTGTCGTGGACTTGCTATGGCTGTTTGTGGCGGCCAGCGTCTTGCCCACCTCCCCCCCCCCGCCGTGGACTGCAGAATCCATTCTTGGGCTGTTTAAAAGGAGACTTGGTTTGTGTTTTCAAGAAGTGCTATGAGAAATCCTGTTCCTGAACTGTGGTAGGGTGGATGCTCTTAACTCATTCCTTTCTTTGTTTTCTTAATTGTTTAAAATGTCACAAGATAGAGGGAGAAGATTTATACTGATTTTCTTTGGGAGTGGTTGAGGGGTGGAAGACTTTTCTCTGAAAAGAGGGACCCTAGTAGATTAGTAATGTGGCTTTAGTGCTATTAGTGAGGTCTTGTCTGCACCTTCTCCTCTCCAGGATTCTGTGCACAGAATGTGTTTTAAAATGGGTCAGGAGGTGCGCCTGGGTGGCTCAGTTGGTTAAGCGTCTGCCTTTGGCTCAGGTCATTTTCCCGGGGTCCTGGGATCGGCCTTGGGCTCCCTGCTCAGCGGGGAGTCTGCTTCTCCCTCTACCCCCCTCCCCCCCCACCTGCTTGTGCCTTCTCTCTCTCTCTCTCTCAAATAAATAAATAAAATATTTCAAAAACTTAAAAAAAAAAGTTGTTTAATGACTGATGTTAAGAGCTGTGAATTAAGGTTAACTGAAAGAATGATGGAAATCACAGCTAAAGCTGACGGGTCAGGTTTCTGACTAAAAGGTGAAGGCTGGGGAGAGGCTCGGGAGGGAAATGCACGTCACTTGCTCAGGGCTGATCAGTTAAGAGCCTGGTGGTGGTAGGGGTGTGGCTGAACACAGGAAGAGGACTGTTCATTTTTGTCTAGAGTGTGGCTGAGGGGTTGGGGCACTTTCCAGCGTGGAATCCAGGAGAGACAGGGAAACTATGGTATTGTTTTCATGTTCTTGCTGGAGGTAAACCTCAAGGCCAGGGGCCCTTGGAAGCCGGTTGTGGTGGGGACACGGGGTCCTGAGCTGTTCCGAAGGCTTCCCAGGAGCTGAGGGCTAGTGTCATGCAGGGGAGGGGGGTAACTGACTACAACTATGCCCAGCAGAAGGTCTGTTGCAAATGAGAAGATAAGACGGGGTTTGTGGGGAACTTGTGGAAAGACTTCCCTCATGTTTTTCAAACTCCGGTGAACTGTAGGAAGGAGAACGGAGGGGAGAGGTTCAGAAAAAGGAAGGAACGTTGCCTTAACACCAGGTGGACGCTTTAGCCCTTCGGCCGAGGATTTCACTGGAGGGGAAGCAGTGGGCCCTGAGTGTTGTAGAGCTGTACCCCCAGTCCGTGCTGTGTGGTGCTGTGTGCAGGGGAAAGTGGGAGGGAGGCATGGTTTGGTGACGGTAATGTTCCCCCCACACAGCCAAGTCATGGGGTTCTGCGGTGTGAAGAAAACGCCCATTAAAAAAAAAGAACCCCCCCACCCCCACCCTTTAGAGGCCTTGAAACATCAAGGGCCTCTAGGCTGTCCACAGTGCTTTTCCTGCTTATGTTACTGAATCATAAATTCAGTCATTAGACCCAGAAGTCTTAAATGGGGGGATGCCCAGCCTGTGCAACTTTCTGGGTTGAGTCATGTGTTGTGAAGTCTCCTCCAAAAACAGGATTGAGAAAATGCAGGTTACAGACCAGCTATCTGCTTCCTGGCTGGTTGTAGGTAGATGTGGTTTGGAGGGTTCTTGATTATCCTTGTTGTTGTCAATGCCGACTTGTGTTGCCCTGGAGCGTCTATGCGGTACTGCCCTGCTCAGTCCCAGCCTTGGGTTAGAGAGCGCGATTGGGGAATGGGTTGCCTTTCTTAATGTGGTGCAGGGGAAGCCAGACACCTGTGAATCAGAATCCAGGCCCCAGCTTTGTGACCTGCAGCGAGTCGCAGAACCCCTGGGAGCTCCAGTATTCTCATGTGGGAGACAAACTTAGTAAGACCTACCTCCCCAGCACGGCAAGAGCAAATGCAAGGTCACGAAGGCCCAAACATACAGTTCCCGAGACATGGGCATTAGGCTGTTGTACCGTTGCCCACAGTCTTTACTCCAATTTCTAGTAACTCCGCAGCAGTGGTGCCAAGATGCTGACGAAGGACACGTAGGGAAGGGTGAGGGACTTCTCCCCTTCTCTCTTCCCCTGGCTCCTCAGGGTGCCATCATAGCTCAGGAGTCTTGTAAAGATAACCTGGCTTTGATATGAGAAATGACATGTTCTGTTATATCCTTGGACACAAGGTTTGTCATAATAAAGTGTATAGGAGAGACGGCTGTAACTCTCATGTAAACTTTTCTGTCATTATTAACATTTAAAACTCAGCACACTCCATGAGAGTTAAGGTTAAAACTCACATTTTATCTGGGCCTGTTGCATGCTAAGGAGCTTACGAAACTATACAGTCGTATTATAAACTCCTGCAGTATGAATAATCAGAAGTTGTTTATGAGTGTCTAATGTGGATGACTTCAGATTTCCATGTCCTGGAGGAAGTTGTGGATATGTATATGTAGAAAGACTTTCTTCATAATATTCTTTTCCCTTGTAACTTAATGGCATTTAAAATAGCTAAAGCTGTGGTCAGAGTTCTTATTTTTCTTGCTGTTTTTAATGGATGCACAGAGTAATACAGTGTAGTGTTGGGGGGGGAGAGACCTAGATTTTAAAAATTTTAAGAATCTTAAATGCAGGCTCCCCATTAATTAGTATGATTTTTTGAGCAGGTCATTTATGTCCGGTTTTCTACTTCCTCATCTGTAAACTGGACGTAATCACCCTTGCTGACCTCTTAGAGCTGTCTTGAGGGTGAGGTGAAGCTTGCACGCTTTGTAGCTGGTGGAGTGGCCCCCTGATAAGTTGTCATCCAAGGGACTTCCCTGTGGTTCTGTGGCACCCGGGCCATCCCTTTAGGACGGGGTGGATCTTTGAAGGCAGAGGAGACAGAGAACAGACAGTTAGGGAAGATCAGCTGCAGCATCCTTTAGGTTTCTGCCGAAGTGAGAACATGTTACTCTGTGCTCGTGGAAAGGAGGCATCTTGAAGTACTAAAGTGTCACACTTAGAGTTCACCCGGGTTAGCCCGTCGACCTAGGAGGGCTTCCATATTCTTTTTTTTTTTTTTTTTAAGATTTTATTTATTTATTTGACAGAGAGAGAGAGACAGCGAGAGAGGGAACACAAGCAGGGGGATTGGGAGAGGGAGAAGCAGGCTTCCGGCTGAGCAGGGAGCCCGATGCGGGGCTTGATCCCAGGACCCTGGGATCATGACCCGAGCCGAAGGCAGACGCTTAACGACTGAGCCACCCAGGCACCCCGGGCTTCCATATTGTTATCTGTGAAATATAATAACAGTAACATAATAATATTATTTTTATTATTACCACCTTACAGTTCTCGAGGACTTCCTACCTGGCAGGCATTGTGCTAAGTGCTTTATGAGATTTCTTCATCCAGCAAGTATTTAACGAATTTTCCTCTATGCCAGGCTCTGTGCCAGACTCAGGGGTCCATGGCTGGGGCAGTGGGCAGGACTGACGAAATCCCTGCCTGCGTGGAGTTTTCATTCTAGCGGGAAGACAGTGTGTGATTCCAGGGAGCGTCAGTGCTATAAAGAAACCAATCAGGGAAAGGGGCTGGAGTCTAGCAGGTGAGGAAGTGGTGTTTTTCATAGGGCAAGGCCCATCTGGGGAGGATAATTTGAGATCTCAAGGAAGGAAGCGATGAGCCTCGCCCCCATCGGGCTGTGTAAGGGCAGGTGCAAATAACAGCCCAGAAGCAAGAGGAGCTTGCTCTTGGGGAAGGGCAAGAAGGCCCTGGTGGATGGAGCCAGTTGTGGGGGGTGGGGTGGGGAGGAATATGAGGTGGGGTCCGGAATGGGCATTGGATCATGTGGGGCCTGAAGGCCATGGTCTGGTCAGTTGTGGGAGGGCTCTGAACAGGGGATGGTAGAGCTTGGCCTTCTGTTCTCTACATACCTCTTTGGCCTGGAGTGCAGTGGTAACTGCAGAGGGTCCAGAATGGAAGTCCAGAGACTCCAGAGTGGGAGGCTTTTGTGAGTCCCCAGGGATGTTGTGATGACTGGGATGGGACTGGTGAGAAGTGGTTGGGTACCTGATGCAGTTTGAAGATGGAGCCATCGGGACTCACTAATGGATTGGAGCTAATATTCGAGAGGGAGAGGAGTCATGAGGGACATCCACACTTTTAGCCTCAGCAGCTGCATGAAGGGTAGCGCCATTTATTGATATGGGAAACCAGGAGGGGCCAGGGGAGGGTGATGTAACGCTCACAGCAGCCTCTGAGAGTAATACTGTTACGATTCCCCTTTCACAGATATGGAAACTGACACTTAGAGAAGTGAAGAGTTTGCCCTGAAGCGCATGAAGCTGGGTCAGGATTGGGATCCAAGTCTGATCCTCGCCCAAGCTCGAATTCTCTCCCATTTCTGCTGTACTCTATAAAATACCTGAATTCGCTATTATCACGGAGTGGTATGAAAATGCCTGTGTGAACACTCTGGAAACACATCTCTTTTATATGTCAGTGTGGCTTTATTGAGGTATAATTCCATTCCCACAATTCACCCATTGGCAGCGTGTGGTTCTATAGTCTTTAGTAGATTTATGCAGTCGAACAACCATCACCCCAGTCCTGTTGGAGATTTTGCAGTTGGTTCCTGTTCCTATCCCCATTCTTAGGCAACCACTCATCTTCTGTCTCTAGAATTTCGCTTTTTCTAGAAATTCCACCCTCAGAGAATCATACAAGATGTGGCCTTTTGTGTCCGGCTGCGTTCGTTTTAACAGAACGCGTTTATAGTTCATCCACTGTCGTGCCATGCATCCGCTTTTGAGGAATGTGTTTTTCCTTTTGTCAGGAAGAGGTGCTCTGTGCTGATGAGAATGATTTCCATGAGATGGCTCAGTAGTATTGCCTGGCATTTACTGAGCATTTACTATTATGCGGGGCGTGGCAGTGTTCATTGTCTTCTCTGATCTTCCAAGGGACTCTTTGAGGCAGGTAGCATTATTAGTGTTGGATAAATGAGACACTAAAGCACAGAGAGATTAAAAAGCTTGCCCAAGGTTATGAAAGCCGGGATCACGCTCGGGCCTTCTCCCTCAGAACCGTGTCTGTGTTCCCTGTGTCGATAACGCGTTTGGCTTCTTAACTTCAGAAGAGGTTTGGGAGTAATGCACTTGCCAGGTAAATCCAAAATTACAGTTTTCAGGAGAATATTCGTACTGCGTTTTTATCTTTGGCATTACCCTATGGAAATTATAGCGTCTTAAAGTGATTCATTTGTGAAGTAGCTTTCTTTTAGGCATCACATAAAGATGGCGCCAAATTAAAATCACATAATTATGTCATGAGGCAGAGCTTGTGTATTTGAGTAGTTTTAATTATTATGTTTACCAGAAATGCCATTTTTGTACAAACTATCCCCAGGCTATTGCCTTATTAATGGATGGAATTTAATTAGGCATGATGCATTTTTCAATGTTTATATAATTATACATTAATACATTTTTCCCTCTTTGTAACAATTCTGTATTCAAGCAGTATTTTTTCCTATTCACATATAATCCATATTGGGAGATTTCATATTCCCTATTGAAGAGGAATTCTTTGCGTATCCCCAATATTCTGAAAACTTTCAAAACATTTTAAACACCTCCTCTGTGTTCTTCTGTTTACCTTTTTTTTTTATTTTTATTTTTTTTAAAGATTTTATTTATTTATTTGACAGAGAGAGACACAGCGAGAGAGGGAACACAAGCAGGGGGAGTGGGAGAGGGAGAAGCAGGCTCCCCGCGGAGCAGGGAGCCCGATGTGGGGCTCGATCCCAGGACCCTGAGATCATGACCTGAGCCGAAGGCAGACACCCAATGACTGAGCCACCCAGGCGCCCCTACCTTTTTTTTTTTTTTTTAAAGGTTATCAAATAGCTTGGTAAGAGCTGGTTATATAATTTTAGCCATCTTGAGTGATAGCCCCTTTGGAATCAGGACTAACTTTACACCAGGATGCTGCCCCTGGTTTCTTGTGAGACACTGTACTGGCCTCACAGCTTCCGGACTTTCTGAAACAGAATTATGGCATCGTTAAACTAACTCTGTAAGTGGGGTACGTCTTTCATTTTTTAGGGATTTTTAATTACGGTCCCAGTTTACTAGTTCAAAATAGCAAACGAAAAGAAAAAGCTGCTCTTTATTTTAGAATACCTGGTTTGAAGAGTCAAAAAATTAACAGTTTTGCATTATGATCTACAAAGATCTCCTTCAGATCTTTAAAAAGTCTCTATACGGTTAGAACCGCAGGGGAGTCTGCTGTGTTTTAAAAGAAGATTAACCAGTGACATGGCAGGTCTTCGAAACTGGTGAAAGGAGACAAACACCGTTCCACAGCCATTGGGGCAGTTTGGGGAGCAGTGGGTGAAAAGCCCTAGGACTTGAGCTAAAAGCTGTGGGCAAGTCCGATTAGGGGACAGAGTTCAAGCCCCGCAGGGGGCAGTAAAAGAGCCGTATCTTCAGTCACCATCGCCCTCTGCTCACGTTGACGGTGTGCATCCTGGCTGGACAGCACGTTTCAGCTGCAGAGGCCACCAGCATGCGGACGTGGACGTTGGAAACAGGCCCCAACCTGTTTCTTTTCCCATTCCAGGCGTGCTTCTGACTGGCCCCACTCGCCTTGAGGAGAGGGGCTGTTAGATTGGAAAGACAAATCAAATACAATTAAAATCGTAGGGAGTGAAGAGCAATGGATGCTGTACGTGTGAGATGTGTGCCCTTTCCATTATGTACGTTATTACCTCCGTTAGATATGTTTTAAAAAAAAGCAAGACAGGAAACAAAAAGAAACTCAGCCAAACTCTCCGGGGAATAAAGGTGGGCGGTGGGAGCATCGCTCAAGAAGGCAAAAGCAAAGTTGCCACTTGGGTGTTGCTCACTTCTTTTCTCCCGTTGCACAGGTAACTTGCTTGCTTCAGATGCTGATTTTCCTGCTCGGAGCAATGATTTTATGCTCTTTACGTGAATGGGTTTCAGATGAAGCTGGGGCCTGCTGGAAACCTATTGGCAAATTTGTTAGCAGAGGATCCTATACATTTCCTCTCTAGGTCACCCCAGAAACTAACTGCCTCGTGTTCTACCAGCAGTGAATCTTCTGAAATCTTCTTACCTGAGTTTCCCCTTTCTGTGCGGGGCTGCATGGGGCCCCGCCGCCCGGACCCCCATTTATGCTGATGGGCCCTGCCCTTTCATTGTGGGGTGGCTGAACGCAAGGTTCCAGAACATCAGATGGCAAGGTCTGGGGGAGGGCAGGGGTCTGTAGAACTCCCATCAACCCAGCGTTGACTTCGCTCCCATTACGTTTCTTCAGACTGGCATCGGAACAAAGCCCACACTTAACTGTCTGATTGTTACGCTCCCTGAAGCTTTTTAACTCTGGAGCAGCTCTTCTTCTTCCCAACCCTTTTCTCCAGAGCTGTTGATTTGTGGAAGAATCAGGTCAGTTGTCTTGGAGAGTGGCCCACATTCTGAACTTGGCAGATAGTTTAAACCTGTTCCACTAGTCTCTGTAGGTCTGTAAACTGGAAGTTAGCCCTAAAGCTCCATTAGATCCCAGTCCAGTTGTTTGGGTAAGATCAGTCTGTTGGTGGTGGTGTGTACTTCACGTTGGGTCATCTGAGGAAAGTGTCTGGGTGTCTCCCTTGCGGTGATGCTGAGGTGGCTCACTGAGTTCACGGGGTGGCCGCTTGATCCTTTCATTGTGAATTTCCTCATCCTCCTTCCCCTGATGTCTGTTGGTGTCCCCTGAGGACTGTTACCCAAACTAGGGTCTCCGGAGAGGTTGTTGATTCTTCTTTCTTCAGGAACATGGTTAATGAGAGTGAGGTGAAGTTTAGACTGGCCAGGGGTCCGGGAACACCAGTGATGCTGGTGCAGCTTAGGGACATCTAGAGTGTTAATAGAGAAGTAAAGACTGGTCTGGCTCTCTCCAGATATCGTGAATGCTTCCTATCATTAGAGCTAATTACCACTTGCACAGTTTTTTATGACTGTTAACTGCGTCAGGTTAATTTTATTGTAAGCCTGGCTTAGCAGCAGCGTTAAATTCTCTCCTGTTGTTTACGTAACTCGGGTGCCTGGCCACCACCTAAATTAGGAGATTATGACGTGGGTTTATGAGATTGAATCCGGTGTGATGGTGCGCACCATGACAGATTATCTTTTTCAATAATCATTTTAAATCTGACAAGTAAGGACGTTAAAGCCCTGTCTTTCCTTAGAAAAGGTGTCGCTGGTGAGTTTAAAACAATGGGAGTGAGAATGATAAATCTGAAAAAGTTTCTGTTCCGCCCGTATTTAAGAGCAGTGGACCTTGAGTGACAGCTTTTCGACTTCATTGTTAAGCTGGAAAGGATAGATTCTTGCCTTGGTTTCAGCAGGAAGTAATTGAGAACTCATTTTATAAAGGAGGGTGGTTACAGCAAATGAATTTAATTTACATATGCTCCTTCCCTGCTAAGCCTCACCTGGACCTACTACACCAGCATCCTGATTTGGGGACAGCCTCAACCTTTGAAAGCCACTGGAAGGGAAATATATTGAGTCCTCCTATCACAGGCAGGCCTTCCTTTTGCCACTGTGTGTTCCTGGAAACCACTTGTGAGAGGGATCATCACAAAGCAGGTTCTAGGATTCCCATAAGCACAGTCTCACGATGAGGAGTTGTGTTTGTGACCACACACTTGGTATCAAATCATGGCTGTGACCAGTAAATCCTAAAAGAAAGGTGTGGGTACTAGAGGCCTAAAGGAGTTTGAAATTGTAAGCCACATGACGTTGTCAGAGAGGTTTTGAGCTTGGACAAGCCATAGAGATCAAGAGATGATCTAACCCAGACTCCTCATTTTTTAGTGAATAATCCAATGCTCAGACCTGGTAACTAGCTGGCCTCAGACCACCACAGCTAATCACTGGTGGTGTTGGAACTGAACTTGGTCCAGAAGGAGGGTCACTAATAATTAGTGTGTTTCTTGTGCACGTGCTGAATGCTTTATGTGTGTCATTTTTTTGATCCTCATCCAATCCCATGACTATATTTTACCAAAGAGGACACTGGTATATAGAGACCTTCAATAACTAATCCAAGATCACACAGAACTCATATACACTCGCTACAGAGAACATGTGCTTGTCCACCTTGGGGCACTGTCTTTCTCTTCACCCCTTCTTTCTTTTCCTCCTTCCTTCCTTTTTATTATTTTTTAAACTTTGTTATTTTTTACTAAAGGGTTGCACTCTTCCTTATGCCCCATGAACATGGCCATTCTAGGACCTCCATATACTCTAAAAATCTATATTAAAAATCTGTAAGCTCTAATTTATTGTAAATATGGTCAATGGAAAATGAAGCACTCACCATAAGAAGTATTTAAATAATTAATTTGCTTATTTAACACGTAGTTCTACTTGGCTTCTTAGCATGTTGAGCTCTTAGGTGATAGATGGTTCAGGACTCTTAAAAGAGGTCTAGGTAGGTTTGAACGGATGACCTTTTTCTTTTGATAAATACCCTGTACCCAGCCAGAGCTTGAAAGACATAATTCCTTTGATCATTGCTGAAAACAAATTGCCCCTCATCCTTTAATTACTGGGAAACATGCCCGAGGCCCTGGCTGGTGGTGGGGTCTGGGACGCAGAAGTTTCTGGGATGAGCGCCTTGTCCTCTTCTGCTCCTCCTCCTGTTTCTCTTCTCCTTTAGTCACACCCTGGGAGTCCTGTGGCGCAGATTTCATCAAGAGCAAGTCTTGTGGGAGCCAGTGGGCCGAAGGGTGGTGCGTGGAGGGCAGTGGAGGTGAGTCGTCAGGCTTCTGGAAGCGGGAGATGGTGTTTGGTGTTGGTTTTCTGAGCATTAGCTTCTTGCTTCTTAGGACTGGAAGACTCAGCTTTTTCTCTGTTCACGCTGTCTCCACAGAGTGTGGTGTGGGTGCAGCGGGGGCATTTATTAGACCAGTTGGTCTGTGTCACGTGAGTACACAGGGAGGGGAAATGTGGAGACCCTGGGAATGTCCAGGGAAATGTCCACTTGGATGTCTCTTGTACTCTGCTCTGTTGGGGACTTTAAACAATTTGTGATAAAACAAAAACACAGTCGGCTTTGCAGCTGTCCATATATATATGCCCAGACTAGGTCTTTTTTTTTTTTTTTTGGTTTTGTTTGATCTAAATGCTTCTAAATTGCATTTTTCATGAGCTTCCTGTTTGATTTGTACAGCTGAAATCTGTAATGATTGGATCTACCAAGACTGTTTTTTTGTTTTTTTGTTTTTTTTCCCTTTCTCCATTTGCGCTAGAAACAAAACAGCTTACAAATAGAGTCTGGAACATGCTGCATCCATGTGCGTCTCTGTGCGCCCGAGCACATAGCTGACTAACTTCATATACTCCTATTTATAGCCTCTTCAGAGTAAGTGTAAAACGTTAGATGTTCCCTCTACGAACCTCATGTCAATTAACACGACTCTTTAAATGGAAATAAATGAGTTTTTACTCACGGATGAGTCACTTGATAATCTCCTTTAAATGCACACTCGCTGTTTCTCGGGAGTGGGTTGCTCCAGTCACGAGCCTGAACTGTCAACAGGAGTGACGGGGGTGGGCGGGGGGGGGGACGGTGGGGATGAGGCCTCACAGTGTGGCACTCTTGCTTGGCACTGCTGACTAGACCAGCATCTCCCAGCTCCTTCGTGCATGTGCAGGACTAGAATTCTCTTCCCTCCATCCCTAATTCAGTACCGGTTCCTTTGCTCTCACCCTGCCTACTGAGTGTCCTGGCAGCGGCCGCCCCAGCGGAATGTGAACAAAAACCAGATTCAAAACTTCCGAGTCACAGGGATGATGGTGACACTTTCATTGCAGAAAAAGAATAATGTTAGGAAAAAAGCCACTCACACCATTCTGTCATCGTAAAAGACTGCCTTTTTTTTTGGATGTGCGGGTCCTTTGTTCTTGTTCATACTAATAGAAGGTCTTAAAAACCTTAAAAGTAGTTACTCATTACACCAACGAAAGCCTAGGGATTCATTTGAATGTGTGGGAACTATCTTTGCTGACTCTCGTCTGTTCACATTTTGACTTTTAGTGCAAGCAGCTTCCTATGAGTGAATACATATGTGATTTCTTTCTAAATAAATATGTAAGAATATATTTTGGTAAAGAAATATATGAGAATACAGTTATCTAAGAACAAGTGTTGAGTTCTTCCCGTGATTGTGGAAGGATGCTCTTCACCTTACCAGTCCCTGCAGGGCTTTTTAAAGTGTTGGTTATCATTTATTCCAGAAACTGGCATGCTAGAAAAAACGTGCGCCTTATTTTAGGTAGGCTTGGTGGTGTGTAGTAAATTCTTTTAAACTCTGTGAGCTCCAGTTTCTCATCTCTGTGATGTGAATATTAGGCAGGTAATGCAGGTTAAGCCCCAGGCACCGTGCCTGCATGTAGGTGGTAACAAATGTTAGGGTTCTTCCTTTGCGTGCTCGCCCCAAGCTGGTGTCTGCATATGAGATTAAACGTGATTGTTTTCACTCACCCAGTGGAATAAAACTGTTCAGCTCCACTGGACTCAATTAGAGTCTGCCCAAGGTTTGGGATGAGTGCCCACTTGACCTGTCCCATCCTGGTGGGCCTTCTATACTTGAAGTGCTGAGCCAGTTTTATAAATAGTGGTAGAATAGAGGGATGCGTTAGGAAGCTCTGAGTGAGGGGTCAAACCTGGGACTCTGGGGCCTTATGAGAGAGTGGAAGAGAGAACAATGGACCCAGTATGGATATAGTATTTCTCATAGTTCTGGAGGCTAGAAGTCCAAGATCAAGGTGCTGACAGATTTGGTGTCTGGTGAGGGCCCTCTTCCTGGTTTGCAGATGGCAGTCTTGCTCGCATGGTATCCTCGCATCGCAGAGAGAGAGGTCATCTGTCTTGTGTCTCTCTTTTTTTTTTTTTTAAAGATTTTATTTATTTGAGAGAGAGAGAATGAGAGACAGAGAGCACGAGAGGGAAGAGGGTCAGAGGGAGAAGCAGACCCCCCGCCGAGCAGGGAGCCCGATGCGGCACTCGATCCCAGGACTCCAGGATCATGACCTGAGCCGAAGGCAGTTGCCTAACCAACTGAGCCACCCAGGCGCCCTTTGTCTCTTCTTCTAAGGGCACTAATCCCATTCACGAAGGCTCTACGCTCGTAACCTAATCACCTCCCAAAGGCCCCACCTCCAGATACCATCACATTGGGCATTAGGGCTTCAACATAAGAATGTTGGGGAGGTGTAAACAGGCAGCCCCTACCAGTGGCCAGTGTGGACAGAGGTTTAAAATCTGTGGACAGGCAAGGTTCTTAGAAACAAAGACATGTTCTGCAGAAAAGGTCGGATTTCGGTGGTCCGGCGTGGAAATGGAAGTAAGGAGGTTATGATGAGTGAGTCAGGAATCTCAGCCAGAGGAGAAAATCAGGTCCGTAGGTCACCAGTACCTGGGAGTTGCAGTGATGGCAAGTTAGGGTTCTTGCCTGGTTCACTTGTGGGTCATGGGCTCCTGTAAACGCAGGGACTGACTTGTTAGGTGAGTGGTCCAGGGTCAGTGGTTAATGGTAGGAGAGCAGCCCACCAGGTACCTCATAGACGGGGATGGTGTACCTTCTGTTTACTTTGCGATAAGCTTGGTGTGTGTCTTTTATGTCATGAGTAATTATTAGTAGAGCCTTCGTCCAGTCTCCACAGTGACCTGGTATCACTGACAGATAATTTAGCTTTCCTCGGTACATATCCTTGGTTGCAGATACCTGTTTCTTGTGTGTTTGAATAAAGATCCTTGATCAAAGGTTTGACTGACATGAGGTTCTCTGGGAAGCCCCAGGCTTCCTGCCTCATTGTGGGGAGCTTGGCTACCATCTCTCTGCCTGCTTATTATTTGCATTCTGAAGAACATTCTGCATGGCATTTTTCCGTGTTCTTTTCTCTCTGGGTGTATGCTTTCGGTGACTCTCGGTTTCGGCCGTGATCCACTAGTGCTGCACCCTATAATACAGTCACCTAGCAGATCCCTAATTGCGCCTCCTCGCCTGGACCTCCTCAGGGCATAAGCTCCACCTAATGCCTCAGTGGCAGGACTAGTGAGAGGCAGAGAGGAGGAAGAGAGGAGCGAGAAGATGCTTGGCCTTCTTTTACTGGTCAGCCTGATTAGAAGGGCTTTGGGAAGTCTTGGCTGCCTGGCAATTGGGGCGCGAGGGAGCGGCGAGAGTGGGTGGGGTAAGTGGTCATCTTGGTCTGTTGATAATGCACCCTGTGTTTCTTGTTCCCCTTGACATGGGCTTTCTGTCCCTTCTGGTGAGAGCTTCATTCCCCAGAAGAAGAGTTGATGTTCTTCCTTGAAGTTCCGTGAGCACTACTAGAGCACACAGCATACTGTCCTGTTTTGAGACTGCTCGGTTGGTGATGAAGTGGGGTGAAAGGCTCCTGCCCCCTGGGATGAGAGCGCGGAACTCACCTGCACATCGTCCCCCGCCGAGAAGTGCCTCCCCTCATTTGGGTTTCTCTGTGGTCACTTGATCATGGATTGCACTTTTCCATCTCTGATCCAAAACTCGGAGGATGGAGATCTTGACCTCCAGAGTGCTTCTTCCTAAGTTCTGCTGCCGCTCTGGGTCGGACTCCGATGGATGGGGTTCAGACTGTGAGGAAGCTGGGCTGGCTTCGGTCCTGCCATTCAAAAAGCGCCTGAAGAGTGTGCGGCCTCTTTCTTCAGCCTCTGTTTCAGACTCACTGTGTGTCAGCATCGAGATCTGCACAAGTCCGAGGAGTTCCTTTTCATAGGGATCCGTTTACATCTGGTTTTGTATCATTTTAGTCCCATATTGC
>NC_058407.1:124163136-124310244 GCF_002201575.2 Neomonachus schauinslandi
CCTCCAACAGATCCTTTTAGGGGAAAGCGCGGTCCTGTACTGGAGGCTGTGTCCCCAGGCCCCGGATCTCGAGAAGTGGCCTTGTGATACACTGCAGTGTCCCAACCACATCGAAACACATATGGTTGTCCTCCTAGTGAGTGGACGATGTGTGTCTGTGTGTTCGCCTTCCCTTTGCTTCGGTTGCTTGCTTCCATTATGAACTCTTCCCCATCCTTCGTGGCAGCTGGTGTTGGCAACTGAAGGTGCCGGTTGGTGGGGCTGAGCCTCTACTTCTTTGAACTCTCTACCCACTTACCCTATCTTCGTGATTTTGGGTGGGTTGGCGCGTCAGGCCACAACTTCCGTGACCCCTTGTGGAAAAAATAAAATAAACGGAGAGCTACACAGCAAGCTTGTGGGTGGGTGGCTGCATGCCCAGGAAGGTGAGCTTGCATCCTGTTTTGGGAGGTCTGTGGTCCATACGGCGATTCTGCATTTCATGTCACTTGTCACTAATGAGCAGGAGATTCTTTCTCTTCTTTCTCTGTAGTTTGTTTAGTTCTGGGTTACGTAGATCTCCCCAAAGAGTCCTGATCCTGGATCTTAAATAAGACACAGACCGTCTTTTTAGCTGAATTGAAAAGGACATGTCCTCCCCTCCCTCCCTGGGTAGCTCTCGCCCAATGAGTCCTTTTTCACCGTTTCTTCAAAGAGAGGCAGTGTGATTTGGCACCCTCCGGGATCATACTGCTTGGGCCCACCCTCTGGGTCTTTAGTTTGCCAGCTTTCTCGTGAAGTGGGGATAATAATCGTGTACACTTGAGAGAGTTTCACAGAAATACCAGCAGTGCACGAGCTGCATGCCTGCATGTAGTAAACACTCAGGCACATGTGAGAAAACATGGCTGTGTTCTTAATAATGCATCCTTCACCATTCGGGTGTCCTCGAGGTAGGGCCACTATCTGTTCTCTCATCATGATCAGAGTAAACTGTTTTGAGAACAAGGCATGCCTTTCTGGGGACGACAGGGGAGAGTATTTGAGGTTGGGAGTGTCCCAGAAAATCCCATCTCTTTGGTAACCTGTGGCAGGTGGGATGACGATGACGTACTTTATGACCGAAGACAGGGTTTTATTCTAACGCACCATAAGCTGGAGTTTCAGCTGCTGTCACAGAGAGCCAGCTCTGAAACGCTCCACCAGGGCGGAGAGCCTACACAGTCTCCAGCATTAATCCTGAGCGCCCTACTGTGTGTCTGCTTATGGGAACTGGGCCTTGGTTGCACAGCTACCGCTGGTGTGGACACCCACAGGTGAAGCCGCAGTGAGACAGTGCCTGGAACCCTCCCGATGGCTTTATAAGGCTGGGGCAGCGCATCACTTTAAGCATCGGCCCGTTGATTTCCCTTGCATTCGGTGGCGTAGGACTCTGATTCCTGAATCAACCATTTCTCCAAGTGTTGGAGTGAATCAGAAGCTGGTCTGGCCCCTGCCACCTCCCTGACCTAGTTTCCAGCCACTTTCCTCTTTCCCTTGCTCCAGCCACATTGGCCTCTTTTCTGTTTTTCCTAAACAAGCCAAGCACACGCTTGCCCAGGGCCTGTGGGGCTCTCCAGATCCGCTCTCTGGAAAGCTCATCTTAGATATTCAGAGGCCTCTCCATCACCCCTTATGAAATCAGCCCCCTGACCTTCTGCACCCTCTTACCCTGGTTTATTTGTCCATCAAATAAACATTGCAGATGCCTCGTAGGCTCGTTTGTTTCTTGCCTGTCTTCCCCTCCACTTGCACCATCAGTGGAACATAAAGTCTGTGAAACGAGTGTTTCCAGCGACAGGGACTCTGCTTTGTTCTTGGTTTGCTCTAACCCCAGGTGTCCTTCCACTGGATGCGACGCCTTCTCATGCTGTCCGAGGAACTCAGGATAAGAGGTCCTTAGGTTTTAATCACTGACTATAAGTCATTTGTCTTCTCAGCAAGGAAGGAAATATTTGGGAAGAAAATTCTGCAGAATACATTACTTTAGGTTCCATCTTGGTATGAAGTCAAGATCTTGAGAGGCCAAGTATGAGGATCACGTTAGCATTTCCTTTGGTAAATTAAGATGAATTAAAGGCCAGGCATAATCCTATGCCTTTGGCCTTTAACAGTTTTTTTTTTTTTTTTAAATAGAAAATAGCCATGTGTTCCCTGTGCTTTTATTTTTTTTGTGGGTAAATGAATGAGGGATATTGTTCACACTGTTGTTCATTGTTCATACTTTTGCTTTCTTTTTTTTAATTTTTATTTATTTATTTGACAGAGAGAGACACAGCGAGAGAGGGAACACAAGCAGGGGGAGTGGGAGAGGGAGAAGCAGGCTCCCCGCCGAGCAGGGAGCCCGATGTGGGGCTCGATCCCAGGACCCTGGGATCATGACCCGAGCCGAAGGCAGATGCTTAACCGACTGAGCCACCCAGGCGCCCCACTTTTGCTGTTTCTTCTGTAGTGTGGCCTTGACTTTTAAATTCTATGTATTTAGCTGCACGTAGGACTTATTTTGAGGTACCCCATATCTCAGGAAGGAACTAGGGGATGACAAAACAATTTTATCCCTGTCTTATCTCCTATTGAGAGGTATTGAGTAGCCAACTTGGTTTTGGAGATTCTGTTACCTCTGTGTGTTTTTACACGGGCAATGCTGCTAACAGAAATTCCTGTTTGCTTAGGTAGTTTCCATTTCTTTGGCTGATAAGCTCGCCGAAGCAATTTTAGGGTGGTGGCCAGCCGCGTAGGGGGGTAGGAACTTGTAAATAATCAGAGTAGGGTTTTGAGGTGAATCTCTCACTGGTTTTATCTGGTTTATTCCAGTTGCAAGATTTTGGTTACTTTGCAGTTAGAAGGCTTTAAAAGGAGTATGCACTGTAATAGGGAAAACAGATAACTGGCTTGTGAATATTAAAATACAATTCCTTAGGCATTGCTGTTTCCAGAGGATATGAGTCCTTTTATTCAGTAACTTTGTGTCTTCTGTGTTCAGAGGTTTACACTGATCACCGTGGCTGTTTACAGGTGGTGCTTAATAGCAGAAGCTACTTCTGAGAAGCGTACATTCTAATAAATTAGTTTTCAAAGTTGGTGTGTCAAATTGGTAACCATTTCATAAGCAATTAAGGAAATACCTTCTCTCTTAGAAAATCAGTTAATTTACTGCCTTGAGCTTTATGCATCATAAAGAGTGAGTCTTTGCCTGGTGTTTGGTACCAGAGTTTTTCTGAGACGCTTACAGAAATTAAGAGAAAGTGAATGCATTTTTGTTTTGTTTTGTTTTGTTTGCTTTGTTATAATTTTGGTAAAGTCTTAAAATTTGTGAACAAGGCTGTCCTTTTTAGCCCCCATCTGAACAAAAACATTTTCACCTTTGTGGAGAGTGTGATTGGAAAAGGCACTTAGGATGGTGGTAAATCATGGGTGACTTAAATCCCTGCATTCTTGGAGTTAACGTGTGGTTCTGCCAGTGTTAGTTATCATCCCTGATTTGTCAGTCATGATGTGCATTTTTCTCTTCTGCCCCTCCCTCATTCGAATCTCTTCTAAGATAGTCATGTTTGTCTTGCGCTTGACCAGGAATTCCCAATACTTTGTTCTGGTGACTGAGGTGCAGTTTGGGTTTTCTTGCCTTATCAATGGCCCTTAGTTGCTCCCTGACAATGGGATACAGATCTGAAATGAAGAATCCTATTATTTATAGCATGGACCAAAAAGTGAACAATTTGGCAAGATCCCATCTCTTACCATGTTTGAGATGGATTCTTTTTCCCCCAAGTAAAGACCGGTCATATTTATAAGCTGGTGGTATTCTTTCAGAATCTTCAAAGGAAATGTGTAGCCATGTTAGTGAAGGAACTTGTTTATTTTAGATTTTTCTTCTGTATATTTCTAATCTTGAGAAGAATCACTCAGAGAGATTTGGCAAAGTAAGGAGAGATGAATAAAAATGGATTGTTTGTGGAGTGTATTAATTAAACTTATGTTTATTAAACTCCTAATGGAAGACCCAGTGTCCTGTGCACAGATAAGTATGTAGGATATTTACCCTTGGGGAGTTTGCATCTAGTTTGGGCCTGTACTTAAGGTTAACAAATACGTTATACAAAGTAGTTGCTCATTGGAAGTGAAGTTGGTACCGTGTTGCTTATTGAACTTTCCTGATTAGAAGGCTTTGTACAAAGTACATGCACTTGGCCTACTTGGCCTACAGACGGAGAGCCCTGTGAAGCCCTTTTTAAACATAAAAGTAGGACAGAGTTCATTTGGGAAGAACTGAGGAAAGGAGCCACCATTCTTAGGTATGGTTAATGATAGTACCTTTAATAAAACTTGTTTAACTCATTGTATCTCCTGGCCCACTGCAGCTATCAAAATATTAATCACCCGAAAATGCTTATTTAGAGGGGGAGAAAAAAGGCTTTAATCTTGGAGTCATATGTGAATAGAAAACTTTGGATTATAAGTACATATGTTTATTTACATTTGTGAAAAAAATGGGGGGCCCCCTTATCCAGGGTTCCCTCTGTGGACATGTGTTGTCGTGTTATAAATGTAGTTTTATAGATCTGAGTTTAAAGGGCTTGGTGTTTGAGGACACCGGATGTGAAATTAGGGTAAGAGAACAAGGTGCCTTCTACGATTTTTGAGAGCTGCAATCCTCAGCTCTCAACTTAGCAAGGGCAAACACTGTGATAGTAATCAGCGTGTCTTTGAAATAGAAGGAGTTTTTAAAAAGAAACAATCTTTTGATCGAAAAAGGCCTTGCAATGATTATAATCCTTTTGAACTGCTTGAAATCGGTGTTTATTCTTTTTCCTGCTTTTTAATAGAAGTGACACATTATTGATCCCAAAATACTTTGGGAAGATTTAGTCTAATAAAATACCCTTTCTCTATTCAGTGATATGATAATTTCTATTTTTCTTAACTAAATTTTCATAGTGTTCTCAACTTTTCATCAACAAACTTTTTTTTTTTTTTGAGCATTGCAGCTCTCTTTAATTTAGTAGTAAACATCCTTATTCCTCTTTTATAGTTAGAAGAAACTAAGGCTCCTCAATAGTGTAAGTGGAATACAGTGTTAGGATTCTAGCTGTTTTAGGGAAAAAAACAAAAAACCAAAACCCAGCCCAGCTTCTCCTCCTGTGGTTGTCTTTTATTCTGACACACTGCTGGCGCACTCAACGCTTTTGATACCATGTGTGTGGGAGGTTGTCCCTACCAAGCAGTTCTCTGTGACACCAGCTGGGTGCCCTGCAATTTAACTCAGTTCTGACACTTTCTGCCTGGATGTAGTCTCACGTGACTGCCAGCCCCCCACTCTAGAGCCCAGTAGGTTCTCAGGTTGCCCTCACCTTCTGTCCTGTCTGGCTACACATTGGAGGTGCCCTTGACCTCCTCATCCTTGGAGCTGATTACTTGTTAGAATGGCTCACAGAACTCGGGGAAACACTTTTTGCCAGTTGATTGAAGGATATGATGAAGGATACAGATGAAAACCCAGATGAAGAAATACATAGGGCAAGGTCTGGGAGGGTCCTGAGTGCAGGAGCTTCTGTCCCCGGGGATTTGGGGTGCATTACCCCCCTGGTATATGGATGTGTTCGCCAGCCCAGAAGCTCCCTGAACCGTGTGTGCTGGGGATTTTTATGGAGGCTTCCTCATAGAGACATGATCAATTATTAACTTTCTAAGAACTGAGGGGTGGGGCTGAAAATTCCAGGCTTCTAATCATGGCTTGGTCTTTCTGGTGACCAGCCCCCATCCAGGAGCCCACCCCAGAGTCGCCAGGTTAGAACGAAAGCCTGATGCTCTTACCACTTTAGGAATTTACAAGGGTTTCAGGAGCCCTGTTCAGGATGGGGTCAAAGGCCAACTATTAGAATGAGAGATGCTCCTAGTGTTCTTTTTTAGGAATGCTGTGTCAGGAAGCAGATCAGGGGCAGAGACCTATATATATATATATATATATATATATATATATATATATATTATCTCACACTAAATGCTACAAAATTCTTTTTTTTTTTTTTTAAAGATTTTATTTATTTATTTGACAGAGAGAGACACAGCGAGAGAGGGAACACAAGCAGGGGGAGTGGGAGAGGGAGAAGCAGGCTCCCCGCAGAGCAGGGAGCCCGATGCGGGACTCGATCCCAGGACCCTGGGACCATGACCTGAGCCGAAGGCAGTCGCTTAACCAACTGAGCCACCCAGGCGCCCATAAATGCTACAGAATTCTACTGGAAGTATTATTTCCCAGATGTGACAATTTCATTAATACCACATAGCATAGGAGGCTTTCATTCTTTAGGGGAGTTTCTCAGTTGTTGACTGCTTTCTAACTCAGTAGTTATTTATTTTTTTTTTATTGTGGTAAATTATACATTACATAAAATATGCCATTTTTAATATTGTTTTTTAATTTTTTTTTAAAGAATTTATTTATTTATTTGAGAGAGAGAGAGAGAAACAGCATGAGAGAGGATAGGGTCAGAGGGAGAAGCAGGCTCCCCGCTGAGCCGGGAGCCTTTTGCGGGGCTCGACCCCAGGACTCCGGGATCATGACCTGAGCCAAAGGCAGACGCTTAACGACTGAGCCACCCAGGCGCCCTATCGTTTTTTAATTTTGAGTATAGTTGACACACTACAATTTTAACCATTTTTAAGCTACAGGTCAGTGGCATCAGGTACATCACAATGTGCCACCGTCACTACCGTCCATCTCCAGAACTTTCTCATCTTCCCAAATGGAAACTCTGTCTTCATAAAACACTTAATTCCCCGTTCTTTCCTACCCCCCAGCCCTGGCTGCCCCCATTCTACTCTCTCTCTATAAATTTGAGTATCGTAGATACCTCATGTAAGTGGAATGATACAGTATTCATCTTTTTGTGTCTGGCTGATTGCACTCAGCATAACGTCATCAGGGTTCATCCCTGTTGTAGCAGGTGTCAGAGTTTCCTTCCTTTTAAAGGCTGAATAATATTCCACCGTATGTTTATACCACGTTTTGCATACACATCCATCCTTTGATGGATCTAACTCTGTTTTATACTGTGGGTCACAGGGGCGCCTGGGTGGCTCAGTTGTTAAGCGTCTGCCTTCGGCTCAGGTCACGATCCCAGTGTCCTGGGATCGAGCCCCACATCGGGCTCCCTGCTCCGCGGGGAAGCCTGCTTCTCCCCTCCTTCTCCCCCTGCTTGTGTTCCCTCCCTCGCTGTGTCTCTCTCTGTCAAATAAATAAATAAAATCTTTATACTGTGGGTCACAATTAGTACTTTTATAACATAAAACACAATAGGAAATGTGTGCCATATTAGGTATCATTACCATTTTGTGAAACGTGTATGTGTGTGTTACACTAAACCTTGTTGGTTTTCCATGTTTTTCACGGGTGGAGTGGAGCTGAACTCTTAAGCATCTACCAGGTCTTACGACATGGGGAGGTGTGCATTGTTTCCTGCGTTCGGGCAGGGGCAGATAGAAAGAAGGATCAGGAAGAGCAAACTGACTCATGTCCACAGTGATACACTTGGAAGGAATTCTAGCGAGTCAGATATGAGCCAAGCAGCGTGATTTGTAAACAGTTTTCAGGGTCGTCCATGGAGCCTCTCTCTGTCCTGCCTCTCGGGTTCTTTCTGTTTCACTGCTGTGTGTTGGGCTCAGTGCAGGAGCAAGGGTACCGTGGGCCGGTGCTGAAGTTAGCTCACTACATACGTCTTGTGGGCGCCTCTGCAATTATAATCTCACACCCTGTGCCTTGGTCTAGATTTGATATTTCTGAATAACTGAACAACAACCTAGACCTAGAAGGAAACTTCCCTTGGTTTAGAGAGGTGGACCCTTCCCAGACCAGAGTTTCATGCAGGTAGTTGGACAGAATTGGGACCAGAGCTCAAGGCCCTTCTTCCCCTGGTTGTGGTTTTCCCATTATATGAAACACTTCCTCGCCAAATAGAAAGTTCCCAACATATTTCATAAGTGGACCATAATGTCCTGAATTATGATCCTTAGGAGTGCACGTTTTAGTTGTCTTAAAGCATCTATGCTGTAAGTATGGCGATGACGTCACGTTGATATTAAAGCCCAACCTCTTGTAGTTGGAGAGGGTATTTATAAGCCTTTGGAAAGGTGACTTGAGCCTGATTCAAGGTGTGTGAGTGTTGGGCTGGGGAAGGTGCACAGGTGTTGACTTGTTTATATATGTGTATTTTTGCAGCACTCAGAGAGGGCGCTGATTCATAGGTGGAAGTGTTTGCTTTTGTTACTTGATTTCGGGGAACGGGAATAGAGGGTATTTGCCTTCAAGCAGAGGAGCTGATCTTTTATGCCCTTTCTGCTTGTGCTGCCGGAGACAGCCTGTTCCATTGGTCTGGAAGGTCAGTAACTGGTACCAGACTTGGAACAGTTTGTTTTGCATTGTTTACTCTTGTTTCTATGCCTCGTGAGGTCACTCATTTGCACACAGATGGATATGCCAACTTTCCTGCTTTCTGGATTTACTGCAGCATCTCCCTTTGAAGCTGAACTTTGTCTTTTTTGAGTTCCAGAGAGAGGGCCAAGGCACTGCTGCTGTCGAGTTTAGCATTCATTCTCAATAACCTTTTGTCGCTTATGCCTTGATTTTGTGGGGCAATTTCCTGGGCAAACTTTGTCTTACTAAAGGTTGATTTTTCAAAGCTTTGAATGATCATAAGTAAAGCATAAACAAGAAAATGTATATCTGAGGTAATAATAAACCTTGAGATCTCTCCATGGGCCACTGAACAATCTAGTCCTTCAACTGTATGAACTTGAACTTGTGAGTTTAACACAACAGCAGACCTGTATGATACAAGGTTAAATAAAAAAACACATCTTGTTAGAGTTTTGGACATCATGTCTTTGTCAGGGGGAGAGCTCCATAAGCGGCTGTCTCTCTTATAGTTATAAACTTTTTCCCCTAAGATTTCTTTAAATGTCCAGCCATCTCTTTCATACTCCGGATGAGTTGTACTTTGGTTGCCTTTTCAGAATACCTTTTTTGTGTCCAGTAAGTTTTATCTTCATGTATTTATCCATCCTCTGTTCTACATTTGGGATCCTGAGGATTAAATTGTACAATTTCTTTGAAGATACACACTTCTGGTAAAAATGGGACTATCCAATGAAAATTATAGGACTGATAAGCATTTTGAAGTATTTCATTTTAGCAAAATAGCACTTGATTTGAAATTGTTTTGCTCATTGCCTTCACCCTCTCCCTAGTAGTTATGGATATAAAAAACACAAGTGTGCAACAACAAAACACGCTGATATGCTCTGAGTTTCATTTGCTTCTTATTCCCTAGTTGGGATCAGGAAGGATGGTTTCTTGGGTGTCCATTATGAAACCGTATTACAAGAAAAGGGATGTAAATGCTCTCCTTCATCGTCGTGTAATTTTAACAGTGGCTTTGACTTGTCTTGCTACCTTGTGTCTTTCGCCACATTCCTGCCTGCCACAGGTGTGCACAAACATTTGGTGACAACATAATGTTGGTAGAGACTCACAGATCTCTCTCCCCCACACACCCCCCCACACACACATGGTTTTTCTGTTTTTGTTTTTGTTTTTTTGGGTAGGTGCATTTGCAATGTCTTTTCATTTGAGAAACAATATGGGAGACCCTAATTAACATAGGATTGTCATCTGCCTTGGGCACATTCATATTTATTTATATATAAATTAAATTTTGAATAGCAGAGATAAATGACAGCTTAAGTAATACTGACTTAACTTTTGAAAGCTTTAATTTATAAAAGAATTCTCTTTCTGTAGCTAATGAAAATGATTTAGAAGTACTTATTTATTGGTAACTGCATTTGTAGGCAGTGGATCTAGTTGGTGGTGGGTTTTGCTCCAGTTGTCTGTGCTCTGGTTTTTGATGAGCTCTGGCCTGTGGTTGGGGCTGGGCTGAGGCTGTCTTGGAAAACTGTAGCTGTACCCTTGTGAAGATGAGAGTAAAGTCCTGCTTTCCTTCATGAAGCCTGGTCTTGAATTGAGAGAGCGAGTGAGCTTGTTTGTGGGCTATGTGAGGGAGGAGGCAAAGAGCCCTTGGTTTCCTTCCCGGGCCCTACCTGTTGAGTAACCATCGTATCTCCTGGCACCTGTGAGCTCACTGTACTGTTTTGTTTGGTTAGCACCCTCCCCTCAAGGCCTGGATGAACTCTGTCTTGTCCAAAAACTTGAAAGCAAGGTTAGACTGAACAGAAGTACTTGAGTTGTTCCTGAGTTGAGAGAATTTTTCTGCATATATATTTTTATAAACAATGCTAGAAAGTTTTTGCTGAAACGGTGTTTTATTGTTGAGTCTTTCTAAACTTGCATAGGACTTAGATCTCCAGGTGGTATACTCTTAACACTGATGCGTGCATGGATGTGTGCATACACACACACGCTCACTGAAAAACACAACTTCCCATGATACAACACAACACCACGCAGCACATACCCTCTCCTTCATTCCGTGCTGATATGATAACTTTGGCATTTGTCAAGAAATATATTCTGTACTCTATTTCTCTATTAATTATTGGCAGCTACATCGGTTAAATCCGTGACGATTTTCTGGATTCAGGTAACACACAAGTTATTAGTGAAATGGGAGAGATTTAAGGAGAATCTCAGGGTTGGGTGAAGGTTTGAATATCAGAACAAAGATGGTTATTTGTGAAACAGACATCAGAGAATTGAGTCCCAAGGGGAAAGGACTTTCAGACGAGGACCAGAGGAACCCATTCTGGAGCTTCGAAAATTCCTAATCTCTTTTCTTCAGGATAAATGTGTATCTTTATACCAAATAGCAGCCTCACTGTGTTAAAGTACATCTGTGCTTATGTCCTACAGACTCTGGGGCACCAGCTTCTTTCGAGTGCCATTCAGGATGTCACCAGCCAGCCACCCCACAGGCCACATGAGGTTACCTCCCACCCCCTTCCCTTTCTCCCTGCAGTTACGTCTGTGGCTCCTGCAGCCCTGGGCCTCCGGGGACTTTCCTCTGAGGACTGCTCTGTCCTTCCCCTTCTGACCCTAGATTTTTACACTTTCCACATACTGTGACTCTTGATTCATGACCAGCCCATTTCTCCCCCAGAAGTCTTTACTCCTGGTCCTCATTGAACCCGGCTCTTCAAGTTTGCTGCCATCTCTCACGCCCTTGTGGGTGGAGATGGCACTTTCTTGCACACCCCGGGGTAGGGCCTCGGCTCCTCGGGGCTACCCTCCCATCCTTGCTCTTTTCCTCCCTGTCCTTTTAGGCTCCTGACAGTCATTGTCCCTTGCTCTCAGTGCTGTCATTTGCTAGTTATAGCTACTCATCCACGGAAGATTTTGGCCCCTGGGTGGCAATCTTCTGCTCCAGGCTTCAGGAGTTGTTAGAGCTCACCAGGTGATCCCAGTGGCAGCCACGGTGGGTGACCAGCAGACCTGCTTTGCCTGGGACCGGGGGCTGGAGCTTTCTTCAGTGGCAGACTCTCAGTTTTAGAACCATCCCGGTTTCCCCAGACGCGGGACTCTCAGTGCTCAAACTGGAGCAAGTAGTTTCGCCCTCGAAGAGTCACTGTCCTAGATCTTGCTAATATCGGGAGCTGCTTCTGATCTGAAATTTGCAGGTTCCACTTGCTGGCTAGAACTTCCTATCTAGTTCATCTGACAGACTGTCCCAGGTAACATCAGAGATTCGCCCTTCCAGGTCTAGTTCCAGCCCCTTGCCCCTGTTTCCACCCTGAGAGTTCATCGTGGTGCCTCTACTGTCTGATTCCATGAGCAGCGTTTTACTGCACACTTCTCTATACACTGAATTCCCTTCCGCCTGCTCTGTTGGCACATCCCAACCCTGGAGGATCAGGCAGCCCGCTGGACTGTCTGGACTGCCAGATTCTTCCAGAACAAGTCACAAATGCCACTATAAGATGCTGGTCCCCCACCTTCACCAGGGACTCAGCACTGCCTGGAAGTTAAGCTCTCGCTCTCCACAGTGACTATATCGAACCTTCGCAACATGTAAATCTCCAATTGTAAAGTCAGCCACATCCCTCCTACTTATCCTTCTCTCTCAGCAGATCATCTTCCCACCACTAAGAAAACAGTCCTGTGAAGGCCATGCTCTCTTCTTCCCACTGCCCCTCTGCACATCTGCTCATTTCTGGATCCTTTTCTTTTTTTTTCCGTTTATAGTGTAAGAAGTATCCCCCTCACTTTCTGGAAGTCAGTTTCTCCACCACCACTCTCTCCCACCTTCTGTTTCAACCTCCATCCTTATGTTCCTTTCTCATAAGGATTTTTGAATACTCAAATCTCTTCCATCTTAAAAGCAAAACAGAGAGGCTCCTGGGTGGCTCAGTTGGTTAAGTGTCTGCCTTCGGCTCAGGTTATGATCCCAGAATCCTGGGATCGAGCCCTGCGTCATGCTCCCTGATCAACAGAGAGTCTGCTTCTCCCACTCCCTCTGCCCCTACCCCCACTTATGCTCTCTCTCTCAAATAAATAACTAAAATCTTAAAAACAAAAACAAAAACAGAACAAACACCGTGAAACCCATGCCTTCCCTGGTGTCCTCCTCTTTTGGCTACTTCTTTCTCTCTCCTTCCCTTTGATTAAACTTCTTGAGAGGTATTCTCCTTTCTGGTTTGTACTAGTTATCTACTGCTGCATAACAAATTATCATAAACTTTAGTTGCTTAAAATAACATGCATTTAGGCATGTTAACCCAGGCACAGCTGATCTGGGTTCTGTGCTTCAGGCTCTCACCAGACTGAGGTCCATGTGTGCATAGGGCTGTGGTCTCATCAGAGGCTCAACTGGGGAAGATTGCTTCTAAGCTCCCTGAGGTTGTTGGCAGAATTCATTTCCTTGTGTTTGTGGGACTTAAGTTGCTCTGTGTTCCTAGAGGTCTCTTGCCTTTGCATGTTACATGGGGTTCCACTGACTTCATGGCAGCTCCCCACAGCTGGCAAGAGAGAGACGCCAGCGAGATGTAATCTAATGATATCCCATCGCCTTTGCCCTGTTCTGTTGGTTAGAGGTGAGTTACAGGTCCTGTTCCCACTCAGAGGTAGGGGATTATTAGAGGGGATGAGAGGTGGGAGACAAGGTTAGTCTGTCCATCACACACCACATGTCTCACTGCCCAGGTGAGTTTTGAATTCTCTCTCTCTATATATATATATACACCCCTGCTCTCGATCCCCTTCTTCCTTTTTCTGATTAATCTTGAACTTATGCTCAAGATCTGTACTGCCACATGCCCACAGAGGGCTGGCTGCTGGGCCTGTATTTCATCCCGATGATCATCCCGATGGATGTCTGCAGCCTGGTCTCAGGGTTTCCTGGGCTGCTTCTCTTAAAACCCAATGCACTTCATTGCTGCTGGTTCGTTAGTTAGCATAGTAACCTCATGAGAGCCAGAGCTTTGTTTTGTCCTTGCTTTATCCTTGGTGTTGAAATGTGCTGGGCATCTGCTACACACTCGATAAGTAAATATTCTAATGAAAGACTTTTTTATATTCAACCTGATTTTTTAAAGTGCGGTCACTTTATTTCTTTGTAGAACCTGAATGTTATAGAAAACTGGGACAGTGGCATAGTAGTATTGCGGTTCTCGGGGTACTAGGAATATCTATAATGCTATAATAGTTTTGGGGCTTTGGATTGTTGTTGATTAGAAAATAACATTGTAACAGGAATTAAGTGGATGTTTTCTTATTTCCATGGAGTTCTGGGCGCTGTTGGTTGGAAGGGTGTATGGGTGTATAATTTAGTCTCTAGAATTCACAGAATTGCCTTTGTAATTTTGGTAAGAGGAAGTAAAAACAGATGATAACAGTGTTTTATCAGGTACCATCATGTGAATCACTCTGTTCTTACCCCAGATGTATTTTGATAATTTTGTTTGTTTGTTTTATTGTGTTTAACCAGCAAGTGGAAGGTAATTGTTAGAGATCTACGTCTCTGATTCTCTGGGGTCTTGTTTTCTTTGCACTGTCTGCTTTAAGAAAGTGTTTGGCAATAAAATGCTGAAATAGATTAAGTATTTGGGAGCCTAGTTATTTAGATACTCAGTGTGGGCCAGGAGAGGAAGAATTCCACCCAACTCAGACACGATGAATCTCTCAACGGTCTTGGAGCGATCTCATTTTAAGCAGAAATCAGTCACAAGCAAACAAAATAAAACATGGGCTTATTTGTTAAAGATATCCTTTATTCTGCAGCCCAGGATTCTTTTTTTTTTTTTTAAAGATTTTATTTATTTATTTGAGAGAGAGAATGAGATAGAGAGAGCATGAGAAGGGGGAGGGTCAGAGGGAGAAGCAGACCCCCTGCCGAGCAGGGAGCCCGATGCGGGACTCGATCCTGGGACTCCAGGATCATGACCTGAGCCGAAGGCAGTCGCTTAACCGACTGAGCCACCCAGGGGCCCTGCAGCCCAGGATTCTTAAACTTTTTGATCTCAGGACCCTTTTGCACTGTTAAAAGGTGTTTGAGGATGCCTACAGAACTTTTTCTGTTGTAATTTGTATTGATATTTACTGTGTTAGGACTTAAAACTCAAAAAAAAAATGTACTTAAAAATGACAAAGAACAATGTACTCATTACATTTAACAAAAAGACCATTTGTAATGAAAATAACTTTCCTGAAACAAAAAAAGTAGTGACATGAATTACATTGTTTTACATTTGTATAAGTCTCTTTAACGATTATTTTTAATGAAAAATAACTATTTTCCAACCCCCCTAAAAAATTTAGTGAGAAGAATGGCACTGTTTCACATTGTCTGCATTCTGTTTCATAACCAGCTTTAATAGAAAGTAGCTGGGTTCTCTTGTCTACTTTGCCCTGCAGTGTGTTGACAGGTTGGGTCAAAGTGTGCAGAAAATCTAGCCTTGCACAGATATGTAATTGTGAAAGGTAGAAGCATTGAAATAACCTTTTCAGATAATTACGGGTATTTTTCTTTGATATTACATAAAAAGATGACTAGTCATAGTTTTTTAAAGGTTAGGCACAATGTAGATTCTGAAACCATAACATAGATCTTTACTGAGTCTGTTACTTTAAAATTCATTAATTTATCTTGCATTCTGAATAGGACAGAAGAGGGATGGTTAAATCAGTTACCAGACATCTGTGTAATGGAATATTATGTGACCATATCTAAACAGTATTTTATCACGGATGAAATGCTTACCATTGTAATAAATTGTCTAATGATCCTAATTTTGCTAAAGAATGAAGAGGTGTGTGTATTAATTGAAAGGAAAATATAGCAAAATATGGATATGTTTAGTGATGCATTCATGGATGATATTTCATTTTCTTTATACTTTTCTATATTTTCCAAATTTTCTACAATCCGCACATTGCTTCTAAAACCAGGGAAAAATAAGTTGTTTTTATTTTTTAATAGAGAATAAATATGTCTGTTAAACTATTTCCCTCATCCCAAAGCCACCTTTTACAAGAAGAGCCCCAATATTTCCAGTTGGAGTGGTAGCAAGATCCATTTTTTCCCCCTTAAATTTTTGTTTAACAGACTAATGTAACCTTTCTTTGGCTGTTTTAAGCCTAAGAACTTTTCCTCTTTATTTCAATGGCAGTTAATTGGTTTATTAGAGAAACTTTATTCAGGAATTATTCAAGAAAAGTATTAGTTGTTGAACTTTATAGCAGGGACATAATTTGCTTTTTCTCATTTCTGTTACACCTCAGGCAAAGGCTATTTCTTATCTAAGTAGAATGGCAAAAGGATCTTGTCTAGGTGATGGAGCTTCTCTCACAGTTGAGAAATACCCTGGAAATCAGCATGTAATTAACCTCTCATTTGCTGCCTCTGAGTAATTTGTCAGTGTTGTGTTTATCGCATTTTTGTCTTTATGGTTTTATGGCTAGAAGTTGAAGTGACTCCAGAGAAACACGGAGGGCAGCCCACATCTGGGGATTAGTTCCCTGCTTGTGCCTGGATTTAGAAAGGATGTTTGCTCACTATTATGTCCCTGACATTGTATTGTCCTAAAATATTGCTGTTTTAAGGCTTTTTGTCCTCAGTCTGTGGACAGCAATCCAAATCTGCTGATGGTCTGTTTTTCTGAAAATGGAGGACCTCATCCTGTTGGCATTTTTTTTGTTTTATGTTCCTTATAATTAAGTGATTATTAAGATGTCTCCAGAAGCTACCATGCATCCACAAAGCAGGAAATTACAGTTTTGCATCCTCCACTTATCATCTTAAAGATGAGAACATCCCTTTGATATTTCCAGCTGAGCATACAGTTCTGTGGCTTTAGTTAATATGTTAGTGACGTGCTGTGTTTGCAGTCTCTCCCAAGACTGTTTACTAAGGCACAGCTCGCTTTGAAGTGTAAACTGTGATGGGGAACTACCTAATTGCCTATTCTAGTACTGTTTTACATTAAAATACCATTCTATCTTCTGCCTAAAACAGTGGAGAATATTCTACTTGGGGGCATCCCTGAGGGTTAAAGCCATCACTGAGTTTGGAAATATTCTGATTTCCATCAGATTTTATGAGTTGAACATTTTGGAGGCTAGGGAATATTCTCCAAATATATGGAGTGCTTTCTTCACTTTATTATTGAAGCCACTCTTTGCATTGAATTTATTTTTTTCGGATCTGTCCTGATCTTTTGTGTAATAGACCAGACTTGGAAGGATCTGCAGATTCTAAGTAAGGAAGGAGGACTGTTATTATCACCCTATTACCATAACCATAAACTTCCTAAACTGCAGGGGAGCTTTACCCCTGCCTACCTGTGGTATGTTGCCATTCTCTCGTTCCTGACCGCTTTCCCATCTCGCCTCACGCCCGCTCCCAGTGCAGAAGCTCCCCAGGCCTCTGGCTGTCTGCTTTCAGCTTCTGCACCTGCCTGTGGCTCTGCCTGAAGTGGAACTCTTTCCCCACATAGCAGCCTGGCTGGCTCCCTCACTTCATTCAGCTCTTTGCTCAAATACCACTCAGGTGTCCGCTCTCTCCTTGATGCAGTCTTCCCCAAATACCCACAATAGCACGGCCTGTTTCCTTACCTGTGTGTGTGTTCCATAGTACTTACTTTCTGCCTGATAAATACGTACCTTTCTATTTGCTTGCTCACTGCCTGCCCCCCCACCCCCACCCCCGACCCCGTGTTGGCTTCATCAGGGCAGGGGCTTTGTTTCCTTTGCTGCTACTTCCACACTGTTTGGAATAGTGTCTGGCGCTTAATAGACACGAAATAAATACTTGATGAATTAACAGAGGAATGAACTCACCAGCTTCTCTGTTGTGGGCTGCTGAAAACAGATTGTATTTGCTTTCCAGAGGTCATAACTTCTTTGAAAGACAGGGAATGAAAGGCTTGCTGTGTTATACCTTGGTTCAAACTGCGCCAAACACCGTGCCTGACAGACAGTTGATGGTCACATGTTATGGAACAAAATTCCACATGGACGGCCAGATAGTTGTTTATGCTCATGTCTGCCCGTGGCTCGCAGACACCAGTGTGCCCTGCAGATGGTGAGGATGGAGCATGAAAAAGCCCAGGAGGTTGGTGGGAAGCATTTTTGATTTTCTATTGTGTAAATATTTGGACTTTGGCATTCTTCGACTTGATTTTTTAATGGTAGGAATGGGAGTGTTATGAACCACTTTGATGAGGTTCTTGTTGAAAATAACTGGTGTGTCAGATATTTATTATAGGCTGAGTTAGAGTTAAAGACCGCTGTTTTCTCTGTGAGCCTAAAACAGTTGCCATCTCAGCCATACTACTCCTCCTCCTCGGGTTCCTGCCACACCTGTCTTACAGTGTCCTAGGGAAACCCCATCTGGATGCAGAGCCCCGTGTTAAGCTGTCCCTCCTACCTTCTTTCCTGCCACTCACCTGATGAGTCCTCCTTGATTCAGTCAGGCTGGTGTGTCCCCATTATTTCTCTCCTGTCTGGCTCTTGGTGCTCCTTAAAATATCCTGCTTGGTCATTGCTGACTCTGCCTGGCGAAACCCTTCTTTGAGGGCTCGCTTCAGTGGAGTGCTCACACTCTGACTAATCTGTGTTCCCTCCTCCTATATGGTTTAGTTCTGAATCAGTATGTGATATTAATATGTTATATATCTTGGTTTAGTTTTTACAGAAGAGACTAAACACTCTTAAAAGGGACTCCTGTAGATCTTTTATATCCCCCAAGCCTAGGATAGGCAATGAAAAAAAAGAGAAACTATGAGACCCAGGATGTTGAAGGACAAACTTGACTTTGTACGGTTCCAGTCACCCTGTCTGAGGATGTGGGGCGCATCAGGGGCACTGAGGACATAGTGTTTGATTGTCTGGATCCAGCCATTGAGTAGAGCAATGTGGTGGGTGGTGCCTGGTCGGCCAGCTGAAGCTCGGCACAACGCAACAGACACTTCTGAGGACTGAATGAGAAGCTGGGGGCTAAAAGGACTTCAGTTCAGTAAGACTGATGGAAATTGCTTGGGGGAACCTTTCTAGCTGCACCCCCCTTTTTAAAAATAGGGTAACTTAAATCTCCCCAGTGTGATTTCACCAGAATGGAAGCTGCTTGAGGGCAGGTCTGCCAGTGTGGTCTGCCATGTGTCTCTGGCACTCAGTGCTGATACAAGGGGTACTCAGGGAAGGGTAGATGGATGGGTGGTTGGTTCAGGTGGTTGGTCTTGGAGTTGAAAGGAGAGGAGACGTGTGGACTCATTGGTTCTCGCAGTCCTGACCAGCCTTCCCTCCTAACGTGGTTATGTTGCGGCCCAGACCCTTTGTAGGTGTGGCTGACCGTGGTTGATTCTCCTTCCGTGGTTCTCTCCTGGAGCTAGACACTGGTATTGTGTTTTGAAGTTCCACAGGTGGTTCTGGTGTGCAAGCCAGGGTCATAAACCACAACTGTGGAGCGTTTGAAGGAAAAATGGAGGTTCACGCAGTCCACATGGTTCACGTGTAAATAAGCAACATCAGCATGTCCTCTTGGGGGATGTGTTCTTTTGCTGCTCTTTAGTTGGAGTCATACAATTCAGTAGTTGAAGGGGTTTTTTTCCCCCCTACATCTTCATCTGCTACTTTGGGCTTCTTTTCACATTTAGCTCTTGGCAGCTTAAGAATTCAAGCTCCGTGGGCACACTTTTATTATACCTGGCAGAACATATTATTAAGGTGTTGAAGTGTTTTTTAAAAACTCAGCAGCAAAGTGTAGGTGGTCTCCAGCTGCAAACACTGGATTTAGCATCTCCCTGCTCAGTGCCCCTCCCATAGCCCAGTTTTCTGGTCCTCCCTGTGTTCTCCCCAGAAGTACAGCTGTGAGCAGTGTGGACTCTGGGTTCAGAAACGGAGGGCGATAGATAGGAAAATCGCCGTCAGGTGAGCGGTTGCCGGTTGGCCAGCTTGATTTCATTATTATCCTGGACACTTGAAAGTTCCACCTAATTTTGGTCGTTTTCAGGCTGTGTAATAATTCAAACTGTACTTTATGAACAAGTAACCTTTTATGTTATGCATTTTAGCATCTCTAGGAAGGTCAAGGAGTTATTTACCTCTTCTTATACCTCAGGATGAAATAGTTTACCTTCTGACTTGTAAGAGCTAGAGAGAGCAAATTGGAGTTTGGACAGGGATTTGCATGTATGCATGTGATTGTGTGCTTAACACTCACACGCGTGCACAGGCTGGGGCAGAAAGTACTTATGGACTGTGTGATGAAGTCCAAAGCGTAGAGATGCATAAAGGGGAGGTTCAGGGAAGTAGGAGGCACTGGGAACAGGGAAGGCAAGCTGGAGGAATTAGGATGGAATTAGCTGGACTGAGGCCGGGTGGGTCAAAAGATGAATTATTTTTTCCCTTAAAAACTTAAAAAAATAATGGCCTGGTTCCAAAATGAGGAGAGACAGCTCCACCTTGTCTCTCTTTCCCCGAGGAGTAGATTGCTCTAGGAGGGACAGAAGATGGGGCAGTAGTGAGGGGCCCAAGCTCCGGCAGCACCCCACCCGGCTGACCCACCTCTCCCTGCTGCATGACCTTGAGCTAGTTGCTAAGTCGCTGTGCATCAGCTCCTGCTCTGTCAGTAGGCATGGGAAGACCTCTCTCATGGAACGGTCTTGGAGGTTACAAGAGATGAAATATACAGTGTTTGATCAGTGCCTGGAACATTTACTCAGTAAGTGCATACTGAATAAATGTTTGCTAGTAGGAGTAGTATTTCTGTGGATTACCTGAGACCCAGCCATCACTGATAACATAGTTTCTATTAGAAATTTCAAATGATTTTTTAATCCCATTTTAATCAGGAGATTGCAGTGGAATGCAGACCCAACCAAGGGTGGGTATTCAGTAGGGAGAAATAGAGGAGAAATTAATTTAGCCCATTACCAGTGAATACATTTTTTTTGTTTGTTTTGCACCACGACCAAATTAGGACAAATAAAATGTTTATGGGCTGCATCTCTTCTCCATGCAAAATTTATTGAGATATTGAATCACTTTAACAAATGATAATGGAGCATTTAGGATATTCTAAGCCCTGGAGATAGGGCCCAGGCCCTCAGGTAGCTCCGTATCTAGAAGGGAGATGACCGAATAACATGTATCCAGCAATAAAGAAAGAGTTCCAGATTGTGAGAGCAGGATGCAAGCTCAGGACAGAGACTGACGGTGAGGGGCTTGTGTTCGATGGGGTGCTCTGGAAAGGTGACGTCAGGGTAGAGATGAAAAGGGCGAGGATGAGCCAGTGTAGGGAGAGGTTGGGGATGGGTTGGGAGGGAGTGCTCTGGGGTAGGGGGAATGGCCAGTGCGAAGACCAGCCAGGTGAGAAATGCAGGATGGCCAGTGTGGCTGGAGTGCGGGGAGCAAGGGCAGGGGAGAGACTGGTGTGTGGGGAGTAGGCCCAGGTCCAGTCAGGTAGGGAGTGAGGGCCGCTCCAGGGGTTCAGAGAAGCTATTGTGCCAGGCACCTGACCTGATTTACATTTTAAGATAATCACCTGGGAAGAATGTCCATTCTTAGTGCAGGTGTCCTGCTTTGACGTTTGTCTTTTTAATAACGAAAGCGTCCGTACTGCCTTTTTTAGCCATGGAACTGTTGGTATCTGGGTATGTCTGCGAAGTGGCAGGGCCAGAGTGGCCTCCTCAGATTTTACCCTGAAATGGCATTGCAGCCAGGGCATCCAGGCTGGTGGCTGTGGCCCAGACACAGCCTACAGAGTCCCACCGAGGACACACAGTGGGTTGCTAATCAAGCTGGAGGTTCTGTACGGCTTTGTTGTGTCAAGAGCAGAACTCTCTGAGTCAGGGCTGTGACAGAGGGGAATATGTGACCGGGCTGGTATCTGGTATGCTGAGCGCTGACTGGGGTATTTCCCTCTTCAGCCCCAGCGTCTTGGCTGAGCCAGGAACAATGCAGAAACTCTGTGATCAGCGCTTGGAGATCTGTGCTTGGGGAGGAGTAATGAGGGACTCCTTGATTGTAGATCTCTGATACCAAATTACCAACCTTCAAGTCAGTCAGTTCTGATGACACCGAAGGACTCTTTAGGAAGGCCATTTTAAGTCATTGCTATTAATCAAATAGTGTTTTGTTGTTGTTTGTTTGTTTACACTGAGTATTGAGAAAGGAACGTAATGCTCCGTTACTGCAGATTGCTTTCTGTTGCTGCCTGATCACCTCTGTCGAAAGCCCCAAGGTGGCAATGAGGGGCTGCATTTCATACTCAAGCTTTAATATGCATTCCTTATGGGTCATGGATATTTTAGGGGTCACCCTATTAATTGTATAATAGTTGCAGATAGGTAAAGAGCCGATTTCTCACGTTTGCCATTTTTGGGGGGATGGGAGAATGTGTGTGGCTTTGAAAGACCTGTGTCATGGAGCCTGACTGGGTTGCCCAGTGCAGAGAGAGAGAGAGAGAGAGAGAGAGAGAGAGAGAGAGAGAGAGTGTGCACGCTCAGGCGCACACCCACGGAAGTCTCAGGTTTAGATCAGACTGTCCTGACTATTGAGAACCTCTGATCTCCTGGTTCGGGGCTCACTGATCCCAAGGGGCATGGTCATTTTCTGAATGCACAGAGCCTGTGGGGTGACAGATTTGGGAATAGGACCTGGCATTTCTGAGGCTTGGGCCTGTGCCCTCTGACAAATCATATTTAGTTAATTGTAAAGGAAAGGGTCAGTAACAGATGTAAGGAGGAAATAGTGTCTGGTTATCCCAAGTCACAGAGTTAAATCTTTTTATCTCTGCAGTGAACCATTTTAAGAGAAAACAAAATTTGTTTCTTACTAATGAGGTGGAAATAAAATTTATTTTAAAACAAGCATGAAAGGCAAAATAAAAACTAAAGACAGAAATAAAGTCTAGGATACTCTGTGTCTTTGTTTTATAATCAGGTATTATAACTTCAGTAGGAGTGACACTGATTCTAAGCTAACAGTGTCATTCGGTACTTCATTTAAATAAAATAGTAGATGTATTTGTAAACTACTTTTGTTAGATAATACTATTTAATCTGGCCGTTAGTTTCATAGTTAATTTTTTTCCAGTCTAAAAACATTGTATCTCTTGGGATTATTAAATAGCTTTATAGTAACAATGTCTTGTTTTCTGAACATTCATAAATTTTTATGATTTTTTTTTTTTAATTTTTTATTTTAAGTGTGATGTGATTTACGCTTCTCAGTGCTTTTTTTCCAAGTCAGTCTTACTGGTTGTATTCCCCCCTTGGTTTGGCAAGCTAGTGATAGCTTAATACTTGGAAGGTGGTTTTTATAAGAAGTAGTGATAGATGTATAATGTGAAACAAAGAGGTAAATTGCTAACCACCAATTTGAGCAGGACTTGCTGTCTGCTGTGGCTATAACAACTACCAGTCGAGTCTGACATTCGTAGCTAACTTGTTATACCAGAGGAGCATATATACTCACGCAGTTACTCTCTATTTGTTGTAAAAAATGGCCTGATTCAGTAATTGGGTGATGGTGTATTACTGGCATGTGTTTCAACAACGTGGTTCAATTAACTTGATTGCTGTATTTTGGTTAGGTCCATTGAACAGCCTGTGTGTGCCTCTGTTTACCCACCTTTTTGTGTGTGAGGAAATGGGGGGATGGCATTTGCCAACTAATATGGACAGGGAAGAAAGGGAGAATGTAACCCTATTTTGAAAAATTCTGTCGACACTTATTAGCGACTTGGTACTGGTACTTCCTGTTTCTAAAACTGATGTTAATGCAATCCTGCTTTGCATTGTGAGGTGGTTTATTGCCCTCAGCAGAATTCCTGGCATATTTGAGGCCCTGCCCTCTTAATTTCTGCCAGATCCCCGAGCCACAACTGGCCCAGTCCTTCCCACTCCAGCACTACCCGCCTAGGCTCCCCGCCTGCCTTCATTCTGTTGCGGGGAGAGACCTTCCTTGCATAACCCTGATGATTGTTCTGGCACACTCCTGCTGCGCTGAGTCCCAGCCTCTGTAGCTCTCTGCCTGTCATTGTCTTGCCTTTGAATTAAGCCTGACAACTTTGCCCTGTTTTGCAAACATTAGATACCTCCCTTCCTTCCTTGAGTAAATATACTCATGATAGGGCTTATGTTGCTCTCCTTCCAGTACCTATTTCCTTAGGTCAGTGAAAGGTATATGTGGGGGAGGTGTGTTTGAGGGGTGGGGCAGTGAGAGGGTAGAAGAAACAAAAAGATAAAGTTTGTGACTCCCGACAGGTGAATTCCGCTTACCTGAGACACTCTGTGCCCAGTGCTGGTCCTCAGAACCTACCTCAGAGTGTTGTGAAAATTCAGTGAGTTGGTGGGTGTGCGCATTTAGGACTGTGCCCGCCCACAGCTAGTATTTATTGAGTGATTATTTTAAGTGCTTTTATTGTTGAACTAAGGTCAGACAGCTAATGTGTGGCAGAGCTGGGTTTGAGTTTCTCAGATGCTAAAGCTTAAGCTCTTCTACTGTTCCATCCTACCCTCACTGTTACCTTATCGCTGTTGACCAGGAAGAAAAATAGATCAATTTCTCCCGTACATTTTTCTGCCCAGTTTCCTGTATGGTGGGGCTAAATGGCCTTTGTTTGGGACAGAACCCTTCCTCTTACTCATTGTTGACTTTAGTTCCCTGGGTGGAATTTTTGTTCTGCTTCTTAAAAGATTATGCAAATAGAATTATTATTTTGGTATTAAGAAACATTATCTGAGTTATTCTGTCATTTTTTTTAAATAGGCAAATGCCATTCAAGTTAGTTTTAAATATTGATGTACTATATCTATAATTTTATTTGTGGATAGAGAAATTATGGAAACTGCTTTTTAAAAATATTTTAAGAAGAGGGGTGCCTGGGTGGCTCAGTCGGTTAGGCATCTGCCTTTGGCTCAGGTCATAATCTCAGGGTCCTGGGATCAAGCCCCATGTCAGGCTCTGTGCTCAACTGGAAGTCTGCTTCTCCCTCTCTGCCCCTCCCCCCACTCCTGTGCTCCCCCCTCAAATAAATAAAACCTTAAAAAAATAATAAAGTCTATAAAAATATTTTTAAGGGGAGAAAATACAATACTTCCTAGGTCATCTCTATTCCCCACGTTGTCTTAAGTAGGGAAAAAGACTTATCAACAGAATTCTCTAGGTAATCTTTAATTTGTATTCCTTTACTTATTCACACACAGCTAGAAGGATTTGAGGGTATTCTTTAGTGACTGGAGTAAGGATAGTTTAAAGATTAGGTGGAAGAGAGTTGATGACTTTAGTATCAGCAATACTAGCCCAAATAAAACTTTTAAAAGGTAATGGATTTTGGGCGCCTGGGTGGCTCAGTTGGTTAAGCGACTGCCTTCAGCTCAGGTCATGATCCTGGAGTCCCGGGATCGAGTCCCACATCGGGCTCCCTGCTCAGCAGGGGGTCTGCTTCTCCCTCTGACCCTCTTCCCTCTCTTGCTATCTGTCTCTCATTCTCTCTCTCTCAAATAAATAAATAAAATCTTAAAAAAAAAAAAATAAACCACATCTTTAAAAAAAAAAAGGTAATGGATTTTAAGTGTTTTCTCTTTGGAAGGGATGATGACAGTTGGCATGCAACAGCTTATCCAATTTACATTTCTTTCTGTTGGAAGTTTTCACGTGCCTTCTCTCCTCTTCAGAGTGCTGCTAAGTTATTGTGGCAAGTTTAAATAAATGAATCAGGGCAGGATTTCTGAAGCTGTGTCCATTGGTGGGTCATGAAATCAATTTAGTGGGTCACAGCCAGCATTACAAAAAAATGAGACAATGCAAATATCAGAGTGTACAGCATATAGTAAAGATGGCTTATTGCTTCTGGAAACTTCTGCTTCAGCTAATTTTAGTGCGGGTGTTTATCGGGTCACTGAGTGTAAAGAGGATTACAGCCAGAAGTTTGAAAGCCATTGATCTGAGGTATTTTAGAAAGTTTATCAACTTTAGAGCAAGTCTGATGGTGCATAGAAGGAAAGTGCTTATAATCATCTTTAACATTGATTTTTGTATATTGCTATCGGATATAAGGAAATTTAGGAATGGTAACAGATCTTTTCTAGAACTAATTTATAAAGTGGAAAGAAAGTTTGGGACTTCATTCTGAAGATTCACAGATGAAATTAGGAAAATAAAGTTGTTAGTGGCCTTCCTAATTACTGTCACCTGCACCATTGTGTTTGTAGATTTTGTACCATAAACTCAATTTTTTTTTTTTTTTTTAATTCTTTTTTTTTTTTTTTTAGATTTTATTTATTTATTTGAGAGAGAGAGAATGAAAGACAGAGAGCATGAGAGGGAGGAAGGTCAGAGGGAGAAGCAGACTCCCCGCCGAGCAGGGAGCCCGATGCGGGACTCGATCCCGGGACTCCAGGATCATGACCTGAGCCGAAGGCAGTCGCTTAACCAACTGAGCCACCCAGGCGCCCCATAAACTCAATTTTTAAATGAGATAAATTTCACTCTCAAATACTTGGAATCTTGTTCAATTTGACATTTGTAAGATTACATACTAAAGAGTATTTATTTCTATATTTTGTTCTTTGAGCCCTGAATTGCCTTGAAAATTTATTTAAAGAATTATCTCATTTTTCATGGCCCTTCGGCTGCATTTAACTTTGAAGACTTAATCTAAGTAGGTAAAACTGTCCTAACCTTATTAAGCTTTTCAGATTAGTTTTTTTAAAAGTCATAAGGGAAATAGTTAGCTATCATGGTACATCTGTAGTTTCTTGTTAGAGAGTGATTTTATAATTGTTCTTCTGGAAGCAATTAATGATTTCCTTTATAACCAGCTGTAAGTAAAAGACAACTTTTCATTATGAATGTGTTGACATGTCATTTGTCCTTACCCTTTTCATTTAATTAAATTACAGTAGCTACTATTTGTGTGGATTTTAAAACAGATACTGTTAAAGTTCTGAACTTTCTGACAGGAGCTGTGAGAGAAGTCAAAGCTGATGGGAAGTTTCAGGATGTTGAGTTCTTGAGCAATGAATCCTCTTGCAACAAGAGAAATGAAAACATTTAAAACTTGGGTAACTGCAGGGAGAGAGAAGCAGGGTTCTCCATTTTATATGGAACTAGTGTTGGGCAGAGTACTTACTGTTACCAACCTGCCCTGTTCTTTTACTTAATCACTATTGCTCCTGTAGGATTTAAGTGGCTTGATGGTATGGCAAGGTTGGGGAAAACATCATTTGACTAGTATTATTAGGTAGTAATAGATTGGATTGAAATGCCAGAATGAGGGCGCCTGGGTGGCTCAGTTGGTTAAGCGACTGCCTTCGGCTCAGGTCATGATCCTGGAGTCCCGGGATCGAGTCCCGCATCTGGCTCCCTGCTCAGCGGGGAGTCTGCTTCTCCCTCTGACCCTCCCCCCTCTCATGTGCTCTCTCTCATTCTTGCTCTCTCAAATAAATAAATAAATCTTTAAAAAAAAAAAAAAGAAATGCCAGAATGAGTAGCCTGATGGAGGATATGTCGGGACTTGGGGCCCAAGTCCTCATCCCTGGTGGCTGAGGCCATGAGGGTTATAGACAAAGTGGTAAGTGGTTTGAGTTTTGCGTACTTGCATAGGGGGAAGGAGTGATTCACTTTGGGAGAGAACTTACTTACAGGTGAAAGCTACAAAGTAAATAGACTGTTATAAATTGGTCTTAAAAGCATCCTGTTTGAATGAAAATGAATAAAATCTTTCAATTTCTATAGGATCTAGATTATGACTTACATATCTCTTCCTCACTACTAAAATTAAGGGATTATTTCTTTAAGGCCTCTACTCCAGAAATATATGCATTTTTGAAATCTTGAATATTTTCTAAAACAGTGATCCTCCTTCCTATTCCAGTAAGAATAAAGGCCGTTACACTTTTTAGACATTGTGGCACCTGAGGTCTGCTCATTTAAATGTGGGCTCCTTGTTTTTAGGCTTTCATTTTCCTGTGTTCCTGGTTTGCCAAGTAGGTAGCTGTTGTTTTTTCCCAATTCTCATTTTGAAAGTTTCCCTCGGCCTATTACTGTACATAGAGATAGTCAAGGCTTAGGTGTAGCCCTGGTGGGTGACTGAAGTAATGGCTTGTGGGAAGGAAGATGCTTTCTGAAGCTGGGGACACCGTGTTTTGTTTTCCTGTGACTCTGCAGGGCAGCTGTGGGAAATAGCAAGGTCTGGTGTCTTAGAATGACAGGCGTCCAGAGGGATCTGAACTAATGTGCAGAGTTCAAGCAGAGAAAGTTACCAGTCAGAGGAGTTGACTCCCTTGTTCCAGGGCCCACACCCACTACAAATGTGTTTATATTTGAACTCTTGCCAAATTGCCTCCCCGCCCCCCCCAGTTTGATAAGGGACATTTTGTGTAGATGGAAAAGCTAAGGATAAAAGCGTTTCATTAAAAAGTCTCCTGTCTTTGTTGCTTGTTGTGGCTTTTACTACCGATGCTGTGAGGGCTACACACTTTAAAGAAATGATTGTTGCTGGGGTTTCCCTTTCAGCTTTGGAGCTGAGGTCCAAAGTAGCTAAATGACCTCACCCAGAGGGGCCCAGCGAGCCTCTTGTCAGGAGGTTGGAGGGCCTTTGAAGACAGTTGAATTGAGGATATGTCTTCATCAGCTCGGGCTGCCGTAACAAAATACCATAGTTTGGGTGTCTTTTTTTTTTTTTTTTTAGACAGAGCGTGTGAGCAGGGGGAGGGGCAGAGGGAGAGGAGGGAGAGGATGGAGAGGACCCCAAGCAGGCTCCACATGGGGCTCAATCATTGACCACGACCCTGAGATCATGACCTGAGCCAAAATCAAGCGTCTGATGCCCAACACCCTGAGCCACCCAGGAGCCCCCACAGTCTGGGGGCCTTAAACAATAGACATTTCTCTCTCACAGTTCTAGAGGCTGGCAGTCCAACATCAGGGTACTGGCTGATTAGGTTCCCGCTGAGAACTCTCTTCGTGGCTTGCAAATGGCTGCCTTCTTTCTCACTGCCCAAAGAGCGAGCTTTGGTGTCTCTTCCTCTTGCAAGGACACTAATCTCATCATGGGGTCTCACCCTTAGGGCCTCATCTAATCACCTCACAACGCCCTACCTCCAGGTGTCATTACACCGGGAGATACTGCTTTACCATATGAATTGGGGGGGGGGCACATTCAGCCCCTAACTGTATGTGACAGAAGTGACAGAATTGACTACCCGACAGTCCCTGCTCTCGGCCCTTCGCTGCTGAAGTGCCTGTTCCCATTTTCCCAGCTTCCTTTGTATGTCTGGTGATCACATGACATAGTTTTGGCCAATCAGATGCAAGCAGGCCGCCCTGGGGGCTTCTGGGAGTGACTGCCCTCAGACAGAGGGAGAGACTTCTTAGAGGGGGGAGGCCTACCCAGCTGTCCTTCCTCTGGGAGCTGCTGTATGGGGCTGCTAAGGCAGGGCACAGCAGCAAGAGCTGAGGTCACTAATAAGACCACGAAGCTCTGAAGCAGCCCTGGACGATCTGACGTCAGGTTCTTGTGTGAGTTAAAACGAGCGCCTGCGGCTTTAGCTGCGTCTAGTCAGGTGCGGTCAAATGTGTCCCAGAGCGTCCTCACTGGTGTGTGGAGTCTACAAAGAGAACCTGGAGTCGGAGGGAGGTAGTCTTGAGAAGCACCCACCTCTGAGACTTCCCTCAAGGCGTGGTACCACACGGTATTTAGTGTGTGTACTTGTCTCCCCCGCTAGCTGTAAGCTCGGGCGTCAGGGACCGCGTCTCGTTCCTCTCTGGGTCTTTGGGGCCCAAGCCGAGGCTCATCCGTAGGGGGGACGGGGCCAGTGTTTAAGGACACGAGACAAAACGCTTGGCTCTGGTCTTGCTGGCCACCGTGGATTTAATATTCCCGTCTTGGTTTTGGTGTCCCCCAAAACAAGACCGGCTAACGCTGTTGTTCACAGAAAGCCCATGAGGTAACCTGAAGAGAAGTAAGTGGGAAAACAGACTTTAATTAAAAGTACCTGGCTTGTGTAAATAGCTGCTCTCTGGGGTTTAGTTAGAGCCAGACAGTCCTCTGAAGAGCCAGACGGAGACCTAGCTCCATTTTTATTGTGGACGCAGAAATCAAATAAAAGTCAACTTATATTCTTATAATTATGAGACATTTTAACCATCCAGAAAATACACATAATTGTAACCATTGTTTTTGGCATGACGTTCTTCCCCCCCCCCCTTTTTTTTTGAGAATGAAAAATGGAAAAAATTTCCAGACAGGCTGCATCAGTGAAAGGGTAAGTTGAGTGAGTGGAAGCCAGAGCACGTTCTTTCCTAGAAACAAATCTGTTTGACACACAATATGGCTGAAATTTAGCAGATCTGAAATGAAAATGATAGGATTACTGGCTGTCATTTTATCAGTAAGGAAACAGACCCAGAAAAGTGAGTGTCAGTTTGCGGGCTTTTTATTTGAGATTCTTGCTGCTCTGTCACATGTTACTGGTAACTTATTAAGACAAAAGTGTGTTGCATCTCATCAGCCAGCAACCACCAGGAACAGGTGTAGTCATACCCAAGTGTGGTTCATTTAGCTTGCTGTCGTAGGTGAACATAGCCCAGAGGAACGTTGAAATTCTCTTGGAAAGCAGAGTTCGGATTGTGCTTGGGCTGGGTGTTTTGAAGCCAGGACTGGGGGAATAGGGCCAGACCTGGGTTGGATGTTGTTGTCAGGAAGCAGGTACAGTTCAGTGATGGGGTGTATTAACAGTATTTATCTAGGAGGCAGGAGATGAATGTGTTGTTAGAGCTTAGTAAAAAGTTAGCTTAGTAAAAAGTTAGCAATCGCACCTGTTAGTGAGATCAGAAGGATGTCTTATTGTTTTCATGGTGGCATTGTGGGCTCGACTGTGTCCCATTCTGAGCATTCTTTACGCTCTGGTGGCAGTATTGGGGACGGCTTGTAAGGTTGGTCTTTACTTCTCTAGTTGTCAGTAGGGCTGATTTTCACTTTTCCAGTAGTTTTTTACTTAATTTTATCCTGAATCCTGATGCTTGAGGAGGGATAGGATTTAACAGAGGGATGAGATGGTAAATGAGGAATCTAAAGGGGATGTCTGAAGTTACTGTGTCTGTGCAGTCACTGGCTTTTGATGTTTTTGTTTGTTTGTTTTTTAACATTGTAGTTGATCAGTGCTAATATCTCCGGTTTAAAAAGGCGGAAGGCAGGGGCGCCTGGCTGGCTCATTCAGAAGAGCGTGTGATTTTTGATCTCAAGGGTTGTGAGTTTGAGTCCCATGTTGGGTGTAGAGATTACTTAAATAACTAAAACTTTTTTTTAGAAAGGTCAAATCAGTAGTTTTCTCCTATCTTGAGAGGCTTTTTTTTTTTTTTAATCCTCAAAATGAATTTGTACTCTTCTGGAATTTGGCAGGAGATAGAGTGTGGTGCTGCTATTAAAGTATACTTAAGATTTAAACATATTAGCATCTTTAAAGATGCTATCCAGTTATTGATCAAGTAGTAATGTTAATAGCGGTGCTAGAGATTGCGCCAAATATGTAGAAAATGTAGAAAATCAACTGAGAAAATTCAGTATAGTCATCAGAAGTGAGAGAGCCAGTGTGGAACACCGCAGTGGGGACCAGTCAGATATTGGTTCTAGTTCAGGCATTGTCCCTTTCTCTGTGAACTTAGCCAAGCCATTTCCTGGGCCTCAGTTTCCTCATCTGAAATAACGAGGAAGTTGTACAAATGGCCTCTGTGCTCCTTTAAAGTTTCTGTCCCTAAGTCCTTTTAAAGATAACCTTCTCTTTTGAAAATATTTGGTTGGTTAGTTGGGCCAAGTCATAAATTTTATGAAATTTTTTTTTTTTTTAAAGAATGTCGATGGTAAAGCATTTCTTTTTTTTTCTTTTTTTTTAAAGATTTTATTTATTTTTTGACAGAGAAACAGCGAGAGAGGGAACACAAGCAGGGGGAGTGGGAGAGGGAGAAGCAGGCTTCCCGCTGAGCAAGGAGCCTGATGTGGGGCTCGATCCCAGGACCCTGGGATCATGACCTGAGCCGAAGGCAGATGCTTAACGACTGAGCCACCCAGGTGCCCCAAATTTTATGAAATTATTATTCAGCTCTTGAAGACAGGAATATTTGAGGACTTTGACAGCTAGTCCAGCTGGATGTTTTTTGTAGTCTGTGTAGTTTCCTTCCTCTGAAGACTGATGAGGCCTAAATCAGTCATCTTCCCAGTGCACCGCCTTTGTGGTTTCCTGACATGAATGACTGAGGTGTTTCTTCCTAGAAAATAACATACAATGAAAGTGCTGAGGGAGGCCTCTTCACTTAGGAACTTGCAGTTTGGGAATAAACTCTGGTAGCCTTATTTTTCAAACCTGAATTTCGTGAATATAAAATAGTGTAATATAAAAATGTGTTACCTGCAGATTTTGAAATAATAATAGAAACCGGAAGAGCAAAAGAAATTGATCAAAAGTTGCATCATTTCAAAAATGGTAAGCCAGGTGGTTTGTAGAATGTGTGTCTGGCATTGCCACGTGACAGCTGCATTTTAGCTGCCAGGAGACAGGCCTTCTGTGTTTAGTTGTCACGGCCCATGGTGTCTGTCGCTGGTGGGCACTGAGGTTTCTGCCCATGTGGACTGGTGTTTAATGTGCACTGAAATCTAAAGATCGTTCTGTAGCCTTCAAAGATGTCAAGCAGGTGCTCACCAAGAGGTATGTCCGTGGTGGTGCCAGTGATGGTGCCCAAACACCCCCACCCCAGTAGGTAGCTTTGTAACAGAAGTGCTAAAACACAATGAAGAAGACAGACCAATAGGTGGGATGCATCATGCTGTTCATTTAGGGGAGAGAGCATGGAGCATACTTCCAAACATGAGTTCATCTGGAAGAGGCTCTAGAGCAAAGTGGTTAAGAGCGTGGACTCTGGAGCTACCTGGGTGCTGCTGCCCACTTACTAACCTTTTAGCCCTAGGTGAATTACCCAGCTTCTCTGGGCCTCAGTGTCTCTGCCTCCGAGAGGGCGAATTTCAGTATCTTACCTCAGAGGTTGTGTGGCACACAGTGAGCATGAAAACATAGACTGCTGGGCCTGCCCCTAGCAGTTCTGATTCAGTAGCTCTCAGACTGGGCATTTGCTTTTAGCAAGTTCCTGGTGCTGATGCTGCTGCGCCTTGCATGACGTTTTGAATAGCTTTTGTACACGCAGATGCACATACTAGAAGGTACGGGACATACTGTTTTGGAACCTGGTATTTTTTTCCTATTTGATACATGGTGAATATTTCCCCTTTTATTGTTTAAAAATATAATGTTTAAGCCACATTGTAACCCAATATTAGATATTTAAGTGGTTTCCATTTTTTTTTCCACTATCGTAGATTGTAGACAGATGTTCTTATGCAATACATTCTTGTCTGCATCTCTGATTATCATCTTGGAGTAAATTCCCAGAAGTGAAATTACCATATTCCAGGGTGTGTACATGTTAAAGCCTTTTGCCACAGACTGCTAGCAAGTTCTTCAGAAAGGATGCGGCGAAAATTTATCTTCTGACAAATGGTCCATGAGAGTAGATACTGATTTTCTAAATGTAAGGGAATGAGGAGAAAAAACTGTCATTAACTTCATAAAATTCACAGGTATTTGGGATTTGGTGGAAATAAGCAAGAAGAATATCTATGGATTTGTAAAGAAGACAAAGATGCATAAAGAGAAACTAGGTGGGGAGTAACAGGGTGAACTGTGGCATGATTCTGAGTAGTTTTTCAGATTCATACGAATTTATTCAATTATGGTGCAATATATACTTGGTATAGGAGACTTTATGCCAAGAGGAATAAATAGTTTTTTATTTACCCTCTATGGTACATGTGTGTTTTTTCACTATGATATCTAGGAGCTCCCCTGGATTTGAAGTTTTGGTTTAATAAAATCTGGTCCATGCTCCTTTCCTAGGTGCATGTCTCTAGCTCTGGGCCAAGCAGTTGAGACTCTTTTAGGGGGACTTGGAGTGAAGGTGGCTGCATCTGGGGAAATTCAGTATCACTACCAGAAAACCTACTCACTGTAGATTTCATGTGGAGAAGTCCATGGTGTTCTTGGGAACAGGGCTGAGTTGGAGTGGAGGGCAAGGTGGGGGTATGTGTGAAATATCAGAGGAACACCTTCTCCTGGTCCATCTGGCTCTAATGATGGGGCCAAGCTCTGCAGCCCTTGGCTCTAAGCCTCTGTGGTTGGGAGCAACCGATAAGCTGGACTCTTCTGTATTATCAGAATGTTAGAACTGGTAAGGGATCTCAAGGGTCATCTGGTCCAGCCTTCTCTTTTTACAGATAAGGAAGTTAAATAATTTATTATTTTCAGTTAAACTTTACCTCATAAGTTTTTAAAATCAGATAGTCAACCCTGGAATAGAATTGGCTGGTTATTCTTCCCTTGTTCTGGAAGATCTAAGCTTTTGAGAACTGAAGCCGCTGAATAGTAGACAATAAAGCCGATGGCAGGGGTGACTCTGGTCCTGTGGCTTAGTCCTGGGACACTGAACTGATTGAAAGCCAAACCTGCACTACCCCTGAGTCTCAGGAGCTTCACTTGTGCCTCTCTTCAGATCTGTACACTCTTGTACGGTCCCCAAGGGCTTCAGAGTAACCTTTGGCTATAGGGTGGCTCTCTTCTTGTACCAGCCCCATGTTTTCCAGAATTTACACATAATAGTTTTCTTTGTGCAATTCAGAAGAGTGGTTTTCTTTTTTCCCTTTTAGTAAGCACGTGTGACAAGTGCTTCTTTTTAAAAACAACAGCTGCTCTGGACACAAACTGTGTCTGCTACCACTGGGTGACACTGTTAGACCACAGAACAGTCTTCTCTGGGAAAAGCAAGGGTCCTTGAACTTCAGATCTTATCAAGCTGCTTTATGTAGGAGAGAGAGAAGCTCAGAGTCACTTAATGGTCATGTATCAAATGTTATTTGATGAGTGTAATTTATCTGTCTAAGGCAATTTTAAGGCCAGTGACTTTAAGGTAATCAATTATTAAAGAAATCTGTTAATTGACAGCATTTCAGTTGCTTAGAGGTTTGTGCAGATTAATGGGCTGCATATTAATGAAATACTAATTACTTTATGGGAATTTTAATGTAAGCCAACATACTAATATTTATTTCTCACTAGACAACAATTTGAGTTATCTTTTTGTGGCAAAAGACTCACTGCTTACACACAGCATTTAATGTTACAGACTTTTAGTGAATGTTTTATTGGATCATTTTGTTCAAGAGTGAGCATAATCTGCTGGGTTAGAGAAATGGACATTTGGTTCCCTGTACTGATCTGTATCAAGAGAAGAGACTTGCCTAGAACTCATTCTGGGCTCCTTCAAAATCAAATGAGGGTGGAGAATGTGTTCAAAGCAAGGGTTGACCTCCTCTCCCACCCCTCCCCTGTTTGCCCCCTTTTGTAAATCTGAGCTCTATACTTCACTTGACCTGCGTATCACCTGGCCAATTTTAGTTGAACAATATGTGGAAAGCACACTGAGATGTTTCTGGGGATGAGAAATAAGTAAGAATCAGGCTTTTCCTTTGTGAGCTTAATGTGATGGATAAGAAAACTTCAAATATAGGGTTTTTTTAAAGATTTAATTATTTGAGAAAGAGAGGGAGAGAGTGTGTGTGTGCATGAATGCAAGTCAGGGGTAGGGGCAGATGGAGAGGGAGAGGGAGAATCCCAAGCAGACTCTCTGCTGAGCACCGAGCCCAATGTGGGGCTCGATCTCATGACCCTGAAATCCTGACCTGGAGCCGAAACCAAGAGTTGGACACTCAACCGACTGAGTCACCCAGGCGCCCCCAAATAGTTTTAATAGAAGTAGACTTCAGTAGCCTAAGAAGAACATTAACAATGTCCTGTTGGGCTGGAGGTGAGGGATCCCTCATGAGGAGTCAGGAAAAGCGTTGTGAAAGGAGCAAGTCTAATCCTTCAGTGTTTGCCCCCTTCATTCCGTACATTTTATTGAGTGGCCGTGGTGTGACACAAGCATGGTGCTGGGCACGCAGCAGGGAGTGAACCCCGATCTGTTGCTGACCCCATGGTCTGCAGCAAAGGCACAAGGAATTGGTGGCCCCGGCTTTCTACTGGTCCTTTTGCATTATGTAGTCACTGTGTGGCTTCCTCTCCTTATGGCTTATTTTTGAGGCATTGTGCTAGAGCTGTGGGATGGTTTAAGTCAGTCAGAGGTCTCTTCCCTGCTGAAGGGATGAACATCTGTTCTTGAAGGGAGACAACATGGATATATAGGAAAAATTAACTCATGGTAAGTGTCAAATTCGTGGGTAAAGGGGGAGAGCGAGCAGAATTGTTTGCATCAGTCCAGACGAGAGGAAGATGGCTCTTGAGAAGTGGCTGTGGGAAGATTCGTGGTGAGGTCCGCTTTGAATTGGATCTTTGCGAGGTGCCTGGACTTTTCACTGGCTTTGATGACGGAATTCCACCTGGGAAGAAATCAGGAACAGAGGTGGAGTTAGGAATGTGTATGGGTTTTGTGTGGACTGGTTTGTCAGAGTAGATGGTTTATGCTGGAGAGTGGGAGCCAGAAATTTGCAAAGGTACTTGAGGGCCAGATTGTAGAGAACCTTAAGAACCAGGCAGAAAGTTAAAATTTTATCCTGGTGTGGCAGTGATACTTGGCCTGGCAGTTCTTGATCTGATTAAATAGTCAGTGCATCATCAGATTTGGCTGGGGTGCAGCTAGATTAGAGAGAAGAGTGACGGGGAGGGGTGGAGGCCGGTGAAGAGCCAGCTGCTCGATCCTGAGACTATGGGATGAAAGCATGGACTAGGATTATAGCAGTGGCAGTGGATGATGGTCTCAAGGACATTTATCATGAGAAAGAAACGCTGACTGTTCAATTATGCATCATGGCTGAGGCCTAGCACATTGCAGAGATAACATCAGTTTGAAAGCTGCCTGGCTGATGGCAAAATAGGAAGTTAAGGGAAGGTGATGGGATTATTTCTGACAGTGGAAGAATGGTGTGTGTGGTGTCCTCTCTATTGCTATTGAAAAACAATAATTTCAACTTAAATTTGCCTGGGATGGTTTCCACTAGAATATAAGGGGTTTGCTCTCTCCTGTTTAGTGTTCTTATCTGGCCCATAGGGGGCACTCAGTGAACAAACCAGTGAGGTTGAGCTCAACTTTAAACATGTTGCTTCAGATGTGAAGTATCCAGTTGGCACTTTGGAGTTTTTGACCCGGAGCTTGGGAAGAAGGGAACAATCTTCACATACACCTCAGAAATGGCTCACATAGCAAAAAGGCCAAGGGCATGTGGGTCACCAAAGGCCAGAGAATAGGGCTAGGGACCTGTTCCTGGAGAACAGTGGCCGAGAGTGGAGGGAAGAGGATGCCCGGGCAGACAGGTAAGGGAGAACCAGGAGAGCGTTGTCCAGGGGCTGGCTCTCACATTGAGGAGGAGATGGACAACGGCTTTGCATGCCAGGGAGAGGCTGAGGATAAGCCCGGAGCCCGAGGAGCCCTGAGGAGCACCCCTGTACGTGGACTGCAGTGCAGATGGGAACCTAGTGGGGAGGCGGTAGATGATCACTGCACAGAATTTGTTTTCTGTGATCTGTTAGTGATCCAGTGGTGGCTTTTTGTCCTTGGCTGCCTCACAGATCACCGTCCTTGTGGACAGACCTGAGAGCCGGAGCACAGGACCTCTTATCTGAGAGAACATCGGACTGAACCTGTGGCACAGTCAGCCTGGTGGATAGCCGCCGAGAAGGAGGCCCACTTCTCAGGTTGAAATATCTCTGGATTCGAACTCGAGCCCAGCCATTTTCTTGTACTTGTCGGGTTGAGAAACCATTCTGTGCTTTTGTGCTTCAGGTAGGACTAAGTAGCTGGGACATGCAGAGCCCAGAAGCAGAGCAGGCTCTGACATGCCCTGTGGTATGGGCTGTCGTCATGCGGCTGTGCTGTGGGTCACTACCCTTGGCGGTGACGCCAGTCACTTGGTTGTCCCTCTCCTTTCAGGTGCGTGCTGCCCTTGGCCAGGGCAGAGGAGCATTCCCCTCCCCCCATCCATCATTCACTACTCACAGAAGTAGGGTAGTACTACAGGCCACCAGAATTCTAGAATCTGCCCTGGAGGTACAGGGAGGGAATGTGCAGAATTCAGGTCTTACCTGAAGGGCCACGGGAGGTTAAGCAAACTGAGAACGTCAATAAGGTTGTCTTGATGTTTGAAGAGTAACACTTTTTTATTTATTTATTTTAATTATTCTTTTTAATTTTTTTTTTTTTTTAGTTTTAGATGTAGTGTTCCATGATTCATTGTTTGTGCATAACACCCAGTGCTCCATGCAGAGCGTGCCCTCTTTAATACTTTATATCGGGCCAAGCTAGAAGATGTTTTGTTTTCGTAAATCCCTTATTTTTATATAATTGCTCTGTGCTCAGAATAGTTATTTGCAACAGATTACTGAGAAATCGGGGAGAAATGGCCACCCAGTTTTGTAGATAAGAAGACTGAAGCATAGAGATTGGGAAATTACCTGGATTTTCAGTGTCGTGGCAGGCTCAGGCTGCAAGCTCTGCTCTTGCTTTCGCTTTGTCTATCAGGGATTTTCATCGCCCCCCTCCACCATCTCCTGCCTCCCAAGTCCCTCTCTGTCACCTAAGTCCAAATTGGAAAGATGAGCAGAGCAGAGACCATGATTGGGTTTATCCATTAAACTTTGTCTAAACTAGTAAACTTGCAGTGCATGGCTATCCATTTTCACTTCGAGAGAATGTTAGTTAATGGAGAGTAGATTAATGAACTAATTTATTGGAACTATTTAACTGTCTAATTTATTGAGCGGCTGCTGCAGGGGCAGGTATGGTGTATGGTGGATGTTTTCGGTAAGTTTTCTTTCATGTTTACAACCACTCAACAAGTGTAGGTATGTGAGCTCTGATTCACAGTTGAGGAAATTAAGACCCAGATAAAGTAATTTATACAAAATCACCTAACTGCTGAGTGACATAACCAGGATTCTAATTCAGGATAAATGGTCTTCAAACCTGGTCTTCTTTTCCATTATACTGTATTACTTCTTATGGCCTGAACAAGGTTTAAGGTGGATAAAATAACAAAATTCTAATAACATAGCAGCAACCAAATGATCTCTAGATAGTAATTTTAATAGCTATTTAATAGGTACCGTATTTAACCTAGTGTATATACAGAGAAGGGCATAAGCTAAAAAGCTGTACCGATTAGTGAATTTTCGGAGTGAACAAACCTGTATAACCAGGACCTTTATCAGGAAACAGAACATTATCAGCACCCAAAAGTCCCCTTTATCCCCTTCCACTCCCAGCCCACTCCTGAGATGCTCTTTATCCTGACATCTAACACAAAGATTGGTTTTGCCTGTTTTTGAACATTATATATGTGGAATCATCCAGTATGGACTCTTTTGTGTCTGGCTTTCTTTGCTCAATACTGTATTTGTGAGATTCAGCCTTGCAGTTGCTGTCTGTTCATTCCCATTGCTGTGTAGTATTTCACTGTGTCAAGGTACCGCAATGTATTTATCCATCCTACTGATAACGGACATTTGGGTCACTTCCAACGTGGAGCTGTTTAAGAATAGCACTGCTGTGAACATGCTTATAAAAATCTTTGTGTGTTTTCAAGAAAATGTGTCTTTCCCGCCTTCTATCCTCACTTTAATGTGATCTTCTGCAAGATGTTTTCGGTTTGGTGTTTATAAAGCTATGATGTTAGAAAGCTTCTCAAATCTTTTCAAGAGATAGAGAAAATCATCCTGTTAAAGTGAAATGGAATTCTTCCCCCCATTATCTCAGTCCAGAAGAATGGAATGCTCAAAGAGCCTCCCTTTGGAATCAGACCCAAGTTCAAATCCTAGTTCCGTTCTTTAGTAGCTGTGAGACCCAGTGCAGCAATAACAGTGTTATTGTTACTAATTGTTTTTTATTGCCAGTGACAGTGCTAATAACAAATGACATCTACTGAAGGTTTATGATTTCTAGTTACTGCCTTTGGTATACATTTCACATTTATTCTTCCTAACAACCCTAGGAGATAATCTGCTGTTCTTTTTTTTTTTTTAAACTAGTGAGGTAACTTGCTCAAAGACAGACTTAGAGTAAATGAGAAATCTGGAATTTCGACTCAGTCCATGCGATCTAGACTCCATGTTCTTGAAGCTGTCTGAGCCTCCTTTGTAGGTCATAGGGAATAGTAACCCCCCACCTCCTAGGGCCTCATCGAGTATTAAATGATGGGGAGAAACTTAGGTACACCTTCCAGGGCAGATACATAGGGACTCCGAAACAGAATTCTTTGTGGCATATCTCTGTGCTTTCAGTGTATACTTCTGCTAACTGTGCTGAGGGCCAGGGTGAGGCGTTCCTGCTCTTCTGCCGGTTGTTAGGAAAAACGGACACCTAGTTATTTGTGGAGCTGTCGCCACCTTCTGGTTGGTCGCGCCTCAGCCAGACCTGCTTAGCTCTGATAACGGCCTGTGTTCTGTCTTCCTGATGTTTCTTGCCTCCTTTCCCATGTTCTAAATATAAAATATGGGCCTTTTTTATAAGAATACATTTTTAGGGAATGAAAAAACCGATGAGAAAATGAGTTTGGTATTTTCCCAAGGGCGTCACCGTCTGGCATTTGTACAGCAGCTTATTTGCAGCCAGTTTATTGAGTTTGCTGTGGTGGCGGTAGTGGGGCGGGCAGAGCTGAAAAAGCAGTGTCTCTGTGCCTGTGCACATGGTTCTGGTTGGCCGCCATTTCTAAGCCTTCGTTAGCTTTGTGGCTACAGAGGTCGTCCCTGGGCTCTTGTCTAACGCCTTCGGGTACCAGATGGCCCCACTGTCCCTGATGAATTTGTAGGTTCGCCTCAGGGCCAGGCGAATCAGGAGTTTGTCAGTGAAACCCTTGGCTGTTGGGAAACAATTCTTGCCTTAACTCACGTGATCTCCACTCTCTCAACTTTCTCCTCACAGCCCGCTGCCCATCTGGGAATGGTGGGTGCCGAGGGTGGGCTTCCCATCTTCAGCTGACCCAGGCCTGGAGTTGGCCTGCCTACAATCTCAAGTGATTTTGCTCTTTGAGAATATTATCAGAGGGCTGCTGGAATCTCTTGGAGAGAGCTCCTAAAGAATGCTTTGGAATTACTTTTAACTTGCCAGAAGTGTTTGTAGCAATTCACAAGTTTCATTGTTTCGCTTTGATTGGTTATAGTACACCTGTAACCTATAGGACGCGTGCATGCGTTGCCATGTGTCCAGTATTGTTTAAAAGGCTTTGATTATATTAAGTCAATCAGAGAAAGACATGTATCATATGACCTCACTGATATGAGGAACTCTTAATCTCAGGAAACCAACTGAGGGTTGCTGGAGTGGTAGGGGGTGGGAGGGATGGGGCGGCTGGGTGATAGACATTGGGGAGGGTGTGTGCTATGGTGAGTGCTGTGAATTGTGCAAGACTGTTGAATCACAGACCTGTACCTCTGAAACAAATAATACAATATATGTTAAAAAAAAAAAAAAAGAAGAAGAAGATAGCAGGAGGGGAAGAATGAAGGGGGGGGGAATCAGAGGGGGAGATGAACCATGAGAGACTATGGACTCTGAAAAACAAACTGAGGGTTCTAGAGGGGAGGGGGTGGGGGGATGGGTTAGCCTGGTGATGGGTATTAAAGAGGGCACACACTGCATGGAGCACTGGGTGTTATACGCAAACAATGAATCATGGAACACTACATCAAAAACTAATGATGTAATGTATGGTGATTAACGTAACATAATAAAAAAATACTTAAAAAAAGCTTTGATTATTAGTGCTTCTAGGTAGAATTTGATTTTAAATATTTAGGTAAACATAAAACTTAGCATAATCTCTAAATTTGATTTTTAAATTTCATAGGATTAGGTTTTAAATTTTATCTTTCTGATGTAGAAACGTGCAGATGAACTACTAGTGCCCAAAATAGTATGTTGAGGAAACTGCAATATGATGCAAGGAATATTTGTTTTATTAGTCTTGTTGTGAGATTTTTCTGTGGGAATGGTTATTTACCTCTGGAAAGCAATCAACATAGGATGCCTGGAATAGGCATGGAGTGGGCCCAGAATCAACCTTCCATAGGGAAAACAATGAAAGGCAAGGACTCAAAATCCATCTGTAGTGTTGGGATTTCTTGTCCTCTGGGATAATAGAGTTTCATAATGACTTCTATTGATTTGCAGACCTTAAAGGCAGAATCTCATCAGGTGGTGGTTTTCAGTGCATGCTGTTTAGGCTTGTGGTCCTCCAGGCTCTTGTCTAATGCCTTTGGGTACCACATGGTGTCACTGTCTCCTCCTGGCCCAAGACCACGTTTTTAGGCTTGCCTCAAATATCTAAGATGCAATTCTGTTATTATTCAACTCCTTTTTTTTTTTTTTAAGAATTTTTTTTTAGATTTTACTTATTTGACAGAGAGAGACAGCGAGAGAGGGAACACAAGCTGGGGGAATGGGAGAGGGAGAAGCAGGCTTTCCGTGGAGCAGGGAGCCCGATGTGGGGCTCGATCCCAGGGCCCCGGGATCATGACCTGAGCCAAAGGCAGACACTTAATGACTGAGCCACCCAGGCTCCCCATTACTCAACTTCTTAGAGTATTGCAGCACGTCCCCTTCATCTCAGAGCATCCTGAAAGGTCCTTGCTGTCAGGCCTGTTTCTTGCTGTGCCCTACACTCTGACTAAGCCATTCAGAACGCCACGAAGCACCTTGCAGCTGTGCTAGACGTTTTTACACTTTTCAGAAGGTTCTTAATATTGGTAGCATGAACGGGTCTTAGAATCATTGCATGTCATCAGTGAGAAGGGCTGTGGGTCATTTAGTTGTACTCCTATGTTTTTGAAGAAATCAAGGCTTAGAGAGGTGAAGTTTCATATGTCAGGTTTCTCAGACCTCTAAGTAAACTCTGTAATGGTGTTGGTCACATAGTTCATCTAATAATAGCTTCGATTTATTGAGTTCCCATAGACATGCCAGAGATTGTACGGAATACTGAAATCTACATTTCAACCAGTTCTTACAACACTCAATTTAACAGAGGGGAGAACGGAGGATCAGGGAAGTTGAGCTTTATGCAGGATGTCAAGCCAGTTTTATTTCTCCTTTATCGACTTGAAACTTAAAAAAAAAATTACACATCAGTTTATTTAATCAGGGTAGTGAATATGACAAAAATGTCTTCATGTTTATTTCTGGAAGAATGTTTCAATAATATGACCTATGATGTTCTAAATCTAGAAAACAAGTTCAAGTACAAAGTACTTTTCCTTCCAGCAGTTCTGTCTCATCTTCTCTGTCTGTCAGGCTTCTGGATTACCTGATGCTCAGGGAGGAAACCTTGCCCTCCCACTCCACTTTCAGCTGGTACACACACCTTGTTACTAGGACTTCAGACAGCTCAGGGGCTCCCTCTACTGGTAGTTAACCCAGGACTCTGTTACTTAATCTGAGTACTATTTATTGACCCAGTCCAGGGAGTCTGAGGAATGTGAATATAGAACAGATACGGTCTTTGCAGTGAAGAGATGATGATTTCTATACATATTGCTGGAATACAAGGTGGGGATTGGTGAGTACTAGGAAAAGGGAACAGAGAAAATTCTTTTGTTGTTGAGAAGTCAGAGTTTAATCACAACTGGGGAATTAGGAAAGGTGGTATGGAAGATTTGACATTTATCTGGATCTGAAAGGATGAGTGAGATCTGGCTTTGTGGCAATTCAGAGATAGGGTAGGAAGAGGATCAGCATCTCTGCTGGAGGGAATGGTGCTGGCAAAGGCATGCTGGCAAGGAAGGCAGGGAAATGTGAAAAATTGGGGGGTTCATTTCAGTTTAATTGGAGGACAGGATCTGTGAAATGGAAGAGTTCCCTTAGGATCAGGATGGCATTTTCCAGCCTTGGTAGCAATGAGGAAGACGGTTGGGAGAGGGAAGAAAGTTGAATAAGAAGATCATTTAGATTCCATGTGTAGGTCATGGCTCCAGGGTGGAAAGTTGCTGAGAGGTGGCCAGAATCCAGATTCCAGATCTTTCAGCAGCCACTGCCATGAGGACTGGAGATTCACAGAGGTTGCTCCCTGCCAGTCCACCCCCTTCTTCCTAAGTGACGTTTTCCCAGGCTCTGGCATGGTCTACTTCATGAGGGGCTACAAGGACTCCTGTAGTCTGGTCCACAGGCAAGCATCAGAGCTATACTTGATTCAGGCTTAGGGCCTTCCGTGTTCCCTCTCCCAGCCGCAGTTATGAAGAAGCGCAAACCAGTGAGACAGAACTGAAGGGAAGGGTTTGCACCTTCCTCTGCGGCAGAACTCATCCAGCCCCCACCCACCTGCTCGGGTGTCTGCCTCAATCCAGCAGGAGACACACTACCACCTTACTGCACTGGTCCTCTGGGAGCAGATGAACTTCCCAGATACTACGTCTAAAGAGAAATCAGGAAAAAATTCCAAGCTAGAACTTGTTTTCTAGATTTAGAACTGAAGCTTTTTCATTCTGCATACTGAAAGCTCTACCCAAGTCTCGGCACCAAGGCCCAAGATGGTGCCTGTACCCGGTGCTGACATTCAGGAAAGACTGGGCTGAGCAGCCTGTGTTGCCTCTGCTTGTGAGAATGGTGGGATCGGAGGGGCAGAGGATGGGAGTGGCTGACGTGAGAGACCGTGGAGGTCAAATCAGCGAGACAAAGGAAAGAGTCACCCAGGGTTTGAGCCCTGACCGCCCTCGCCTTCTTGCTGTCACTACTTAGATGTTTGTCCGGCAAGTACCTCCTCTTCATGTCCCAAGCAGAACTCCTGGTCTCATCTCCTGTCCAGCCAGCTCTCCTCACAGCCTCCCTGCCCGACAGTGCTGACCTTCTCATTGCTCAGGCCAGGAACCTCGGAGTCACCCTTGATTCTCCTGTGCCTTTCACACCTCAGATCCAGTCCTTCAGGAAACCCCAGAGGCTTTCCAGTCAGTCTAGCCTGACGCGTCTGTCCTCCCACCTGCGCTGCAACCATCCTGGTCTAAACCATCTGTCACCCGCATCACGCCAGAGCTCCCTGCCCAGGTCTTTCCCTGCCTGCCACTGCTGTTCTAAACTGAGTAACTAGAATGGTCCTTTAACAATAGGAGTCCGATCTTGTCACTTCTCCGCTTCAACCGCGAGTGGCTTTTGTGCTATCTCCAGAGTGAAGGCCAAGTCCTTACAGTGGCCCTCATGCACCCACAATATCTGGCCCTTCCACCCCCAACCCCTCCCTCAGCTGCTACGTCCTTGTCCTCACCAACACTCGCCTCCAGCCACACGTTAGTTACTCCTCATGCCTCTCAGGCACGCTCCTGCCTTGTGGCCTTTGCACGAGCTCCTCCGTTCGTCTGGAGCGCTCTTCCACATGTCCACAGGGCTCACCCTCCCCCATGTAATACTGACCTTAGGAGGCTGTAATCTGTTTTGATTTGGTGTCATGGAGATTATCCGCGGCTTAGAGCAGAGAAACAGATCCTTTTATGGAATCCTATAGGCTTTCTTGTCTAGTGATTAACAAGAATGAAACTGCTGTTGGCTTTTAAAGACAACTGGGACTGCACAGAAGTGTGTGTGGTGCCTTTCACATTTCAACCAAGGAGCACATTTTTGTGTGGGGCAGCGCATGAAGGTCAGGCTCTGGCTCTGATGGGTTCACTGATTCACCATATGCAAGGTTTGTAATTCTCCGTTCAGTGATGGTTGCAGGCATTCTTATTTAAAAGATCAATGCACATTTTGTTCAAGGAATAATTTGTTATACATGTCTCAAAGTTCAGTAATTTTGAGCCTCAATTATGCCGTTAAACCTAAAGTATATAAACGAATAACACATCTATAGTTTTTCTGTTTTAGCTGATTTATTCATTCTTTGGGTTTTTAACCTCTTTATTTTCACATTAATCTTCAAAAGATTTTGCTATAAAAAGCAGATTTGGTAGACAGAACATGGGTTTTGAGACCAGAGGACATTCATTTTAGTTTGAGCTTTACCTTACCGGTGATTATTAGTATGGAGAAGTTATTTAATGTTTGTCTCTCCATTTTATTCTCTGCAAAGCGAAAATTCTAGTTCTTCTGCTCATTGGGTTGTTGCTAGGATCAGATGTGGTCACGTATTGGCTCTGGGTAATTGTTGGCTGCCATTTGGAATATCATTTCCCATTGGATGCGGAAGAGTACACCAGTGTTTTGGGATCGTTCAGGGTTCAGGAAAACATCTTTACTGGCTTTGAAAGCAAAACTACTGCTTGTAGCTGACTGCTACAGGACCCATTTTTTGTTTCTGTTTTAAAAACTTTAGTTGAAAACACATCTTTATTCTTTCCACTGTCCACCCCACACCCCCATGTCCATGGAAACACACAGTTTGTTCTCTCCTCCCTTCGTCCAGCCCCCACGTGTAAATACGCACACATTTACTTAGATATTTGCTCGGTGCGTTGATGTCATGGGCAGAAATAAAGATGGAACTTGTCTTCCATTGAGGAGCTTATCCCTGGAGGATCTCACCACTTTTTCAGTTTAGACCAGATTCGATTGAGTACAACTTTTATTCAGCTTCTACCATGTGCCAGGCACTTTGCTGGACTTGGGGATTTGAAACTGTAAAAGAAGTGGGTCTAGCTCTTGGGGAGAACAGACAGAAACCTAGGGTTACTCTGTGTCAGGATGCATTTCGTGACAGAAGTACATGTATGCTACTGCTGGGCGGTGATTATTATCTTGATGTCCTTGGGGAAGTGGGGGAAGGTGGCAGTGCTGGGTGTGAGCCCACTCACACGTGGATCTCCCTCCCAACCTTGCCCTGTTCTGTGATCACTGTTCCATTTAGGGGCATAAAACTGGCCAGAGGATTAGTAAGTGTGTTCTCTGGACTTTGAGGGGAAAGCCCAATGTCAAATACTCTGCCGTAGTCAGGCTCTGCATCTCATTTTTGGTTTGGGAAACAAAGTCAACATACAGGGACAGGGAAGCATAAAATGGCATGTTAATTATCTTGAAATATTGGCCAGATTTGTTTTGGAGGCAGGGGAACAGGATGGAGGTCATCAGCAAGAGAAGAGCTGAGGGGTGGGGTGTACGGCAATTGGGTACCGGCCAGATGGACCAGCGGGCAGTTGCCAGCATGTTGCTTAGTCAGCCTGCTTCCTCCCAGCTCTTGCCCTCACTGACTGTGTTCTTCTGTCTCATTAAATATCACATATATTCATGGAGTGCCCACTGTGTGCCGCACACTGCCCCCCCGATAGTTACAGGAGTGTATGCCCTGCTGTCCAGGCATGTCTCTTATTGGGGAGGACACACAGATTTGAATCATAGGATCAACAACTAGAATTGAACATGGGGGAAGGGACCCTAGGGGTTGTCATCTGTTTGTTTCACTTTACTGATCTGGAGTCTGGGCCCAAAAAGGCTATGTGACTCTGCTCAGGCATTACATCAAGTTTTCCTTCTGCTGTACTCCAGTGACTGCCTGTGCCTCCCTGCTAAAATCCCGTGCAGATAGGCTCTTGTTAGAAGGATCCCCCCACCCTCCTCCCTCTTTCTTCCTTCTTTCCTGGCACTCTTCTAGGGCAGCTGGAGAGGGGGTAAGACAAAAGTCTTGCCCTCAGGAGCATTTGCTTTAGAGAGTTGGTAGCAAATAAGCAACATCTGCAGTCTAGACAAAGCTGGGAAGGGCTGGGGATGGGATTGCGGGTGTAAGCACGGTGGTGAGAGGTCAAACCTCTCTTGAGGAGGTGGCATTTGAAGAGGGAGCTGAGGAGATGTGAACAGGGTGCTCACGTAAGGGGAGGGAGACCCGGCCAGCGGCAGCATAAGGAACAGTGCTCTGTCCTCCAGAAACCTCTTGACATTGATGGAGGTCAAGGGTCTGCACATTGCCAGTGCGTATTCATTTGGGGAGGCTGAAAGAAGCAGTGAAGGACCTCAGTCTGGTGCCCGAGGTGCTTGTTATGGGCTTAAGTTGGTCTTTAGACATGTTGGTGAGAAGCATCCTGTGTGACCTGAAACTCAAGGTGTGAGGAGTAGTGACCAGAGTCAGGTTATGGGACCCCTTTGCTTTAGTCACGGGCCACCCAGAACAGCAAGGCCATTCTTCTCCCTCTTGGACTCTCCTTGTTGCTTTCACAAAACTTCAGATACTTTCCAGCGAAGTAGTGAAGTCGGCCCAGGAGGATCCCATGTTGTAACGCGCCATACGGTGTGAGACGTCTCAGCGGAAGAGCCTATAGATGATCTCACCTTTCCATTTCAGACAGCCCATCTGAGGATACTGACCTTAAGGACACGTATCTCATCCCAAGAAACATCATGGCTGAGCCAGACTACATAGAAGATGACAATCCTGAACTAATTAGGCCTCAGAAACTAGTCAATCCTGTCAAAACGTCCCGCAACCATCAGGATCTTCACAGAGAACTTCTCATGAATCAAAAAAGGTACAGTGATTTCTTGAGCAAAGTTTTCCTTTGGGGACTTTGACTTAAGAGATTTTCTTTTCTTGACTGTATTTAAGACTGCCTTATTCCTTCTAGTGTGAGCCAGGGCATCCCTCCATGAAGTCAGGTCATCTGCAGGCACAGCCGCACTGCCGCTCTTACTCCATGGGCTACAGAACTCTGTCCCCTTCTCAAGTGGACACGTGTTGTAGACTTTGGGGGGAAGGGTGTCGATTAAGGATGCAAGAGAGTATCCTAAGTCAAAAAAGAAATACATTATTTCTTGGATTTGTAAAAATTCTGAATTTGCCCCTTATATTTGGGCAAGTGTGGGAATCCGAGGTAAATACTGCCGGCTTTGGCATTTGTGAGTGGCAGGGAGAAGTCTCTAGAACTACCTCAACTTAATAATAGACAAGAGCCCTCTTTTTTTATTTTAAGTAACATTTAAAATTATTACTATGATCATTTTTATTATTAATTTTTTTGGAGGGGAGAAAACATTTACCTTTTTATCTTCTTTGTAGACCATTTGTTAGTGCCATGTGTACCATAAACATGTTTGACTGTTGGGTTGATGTAGTCTGCTTTTTAAGTGATTTTGGGCAGGGCCAGTTGACTAGGAGAGCTCAGGGTACAAAGTTACTTTTATTTATTAGGACACAGAGTTACTTATATTATTTGAGACCTATTAAACTTCCCTGAGAGCTCTTCCCATTTCTTCAGAATGAAGCTATTGATCTGAATTGTTGGACCACAGGTCCATCATACCCCCACTCTTTGCCAAGCCCTCGTTAGCTCTCATTGAACTGAAGGGTATATAGACCAAGTTAAGCAGTAGGGTCATGTTTTAGAGGGAAGGCCTAATTTAAATATAAAAATAAAAACATTTAAAGAGGTGATGAGGGAGCAGTCCTCCTTCCCTAGTGCACCCCTGCCAGAACTCATAACTCCTGTTGAGGAATTCAGTGTGAATCCACCCTTCCTGCAGGCCGGGAATGTGCCTTACTGCCTTTTTGTTACCAGCATGCACTAGTATGCTGTTGGATTCATGCTGATTAAATTGAATGCAAGTTTGATCCCTTCTGAATAAGTGCTTAGCTTCTAACTGTCTTTGTCACATAAAAGAAAAAAAATACATAGATTTGGTATCATCGTGCCCAAAGCAAAACAGAAACATGTTCCTAAATAGGGCCACAGAATTTGGAGGCAGTCTTGCCTAGGAAATGATGCCTGCATTTTGGTAGGAAGATCAGAAGTTTGATGTAGGGGTGCCTGGGTGGCTCAGTCAGTTAAGTGTCTGCCTTCGGCTCAGGGTCCTGGGATCGAGCCCTGCATCGGGCTCCCTGCTCAGCAGGGAGCCTGCTTCTCCCTTTGCCTGCATCTCCCCCTGCTTGTGCTCTCTCTCTCCCTTTGACAAATAAGTAAACAGAATCTTAAAAAAAAGTTTATACTCCAAAAGAGTAGCAGTCGCCACTAACTAGTTTTCTGATTGTCTTCCTTCTTGGACCTCCATTCCCTTATCTGTAAAATGGGAGTAGGGGACATCTCTGAGGGACATTCTAGCTCAAACTGGGTTTTGTTTGTTTTTCTGTTATATCTGTGAAAAGGCTCCAAGTCAGAATAGAGGCAAAGGTAAAACCAAAATGGGCAGAAAACTGTACTCTGAATTATAGGCTACAAATTATTCCACAAAAAATATATTTAGCACCCTGGGTTATATCTCTCTAAAACATATAGGTTTGTATAATTGAATCTGTTGCCAGATTTTCTAGAATAGGCACTTTCTGTGAAAATGGACCTCCCGTCTGTCTGATTTTCTCTGGCCCATGATTTCTTTTCCTTGTTTATTATACAGCTGACTCTTCAGTCAGGCCTAGCTCAAGTAATTTGGGAGAATGCTGTGTTCCCTCGAGTACCATAGTGTAAAGAGGATGTCCTTTGAGCTTAGAGGGAAATCATCTAAATCCTGGCTTGCCATTTATCTTGACCTACCTTTATGACCTTGGACAAGGTCCCCCTTCCTGAGATACGTGTCTTCATCTATAAAGTGGGAGGTAAAAATACCCTTCTTCTAAAACTTAAATAATAACATGTATGAATGAATACCTACTAAAATGACTGGTGTATAATAAATGCTCAGTCCCATCCATGTTCCATTTCCCATGGAGCATCATCAGAAAATTCCCATTGCTTTCCCCCATTTTTCCCTGAAGGGTGCTGGCCTGGCTTTTGAAGTACATCAAGAAGAGAAAAAAAAAAAAAGAAAGAAAAGGCAGGAAGAAGGCAGGTTTCAAAATCAAATGAATATATCTCATCCTATGTTTTGGGGTTTTCAAGATAAGATCTTAGTTTAGTGGGGTCCTCTCATTAGAAATACAACTGGTTTGTGGAGTGAAACCTCTCAAGCAGTTTTTTTTTTTACTTGCTAGAGACTGTGGGGTTTTTATTTCTAAATTTTCATGCCAAATGACAGGAAGTTTCACATGGATAATATGTATGTTTGGTTAAGGGATAATTGTACTTGATTACTGGTTTGTATCGTTAACAAAAATCTGCTTGCTTTTCTACAATTCGTAAAGGGCCTTCCCGTATTTTATCTTATCCAGTGATCTTTCCAGTAATCCAGTGTGTGTTATCTTGGGGTCACCCTTATTTGACATGTAAATAAGGAAAAACTCAGAGAATAAACATAAAATTCAAGGTAGTTCATACAGATAAATCAAGTAGAGTAATAATATCAGTCAGAAACAAAGCAGAGAAGAGAGAGGAAGACAGCAGCGAGATCCGCCTGAAGCAAGTGTTCTGTGGAGCCCTGTACCTTTGCTCTACAGAGGCACTAATTTGGCTCAAAGCCCTGGAGCAGTTGGTTCACAGAGCTTTTCAGGTTACATTTTATTTTTTTTCAATTATTTTATTTTTTTATTACATTCAACTAGCCAGCATATAGTACATCATTAGTTTTTGATGTCGTGTTCAACGATTCATTAGTTGCGTATAACACCCAGTGCTCATCACAACACATGCCCTCCTTAATGCCCGTCACCCAGTTACCCCGTCCCCCCACCCCCCTCCCTTCTGTAACCACAGTTTGGTTCCCGGAGTCCAGAGTTTCTCATGGTTTGTCTCCCTCTCTGATTTCTTCCCGTTCAGTTTTCCCTCCCTTCCTGCCCCTGTGGTCGTCCCTGCTTTTTAGAGATCATAAGATAAGAGCAGAGTCACTCTGCTTTTTAGACCTATTAGGAGAACAAATACTCATAGGTATTTTAACTCTGAAACCTACACACTTTGAAGGATATAACTCTGCTCCTCTACTTAGCATCTTTTGGACCTAGCCATGTTTCAGATTAAAAGTCTTTACATTTTGAGCTGGTTACAGTCGCCATTAGGTGTGATTATGAGGACCGCTGGTCAGGTTCTCCAGTGCTGTAGGTGCTCCCAGGGGCATTATTTCAAGAGGCATTATTTTTTGTAGCTGCAAGATGAGCGTTCAAGAGGTCTTAAAAAGATAGGGATATTTCTAATATAACTTAGAGAGATTCTGTCTTCTCTACAAAGAATTCTTTTGGCCACAAATAGAGAATACCCAGTCACTTAAACACATCCCTAAAATTAGTTCTTTGGCTTATACCTTCCAGTGAGTGGTTTCCACTTCCCTGTGTTTTTAGTTGCTCTTCATTGTATATGCTTTGCTAGACATAGAGTTCTTCAATATGTACTTGTTGCTCTACCATGTGGGAAAAAATACGGGAAGCTGAGTTAGAAGTATTTGCATTTAGAATCCACTCAGGTAGAAATGGCTCAAGCCAAAAATGTAGATAAGACAGGCCATAGCACAGTAACCTCTTTGACATCGGCCACAGCAACTTCTTTCAAGATACATCTCCAAAAGCTAGTGAAACAAAAGCGAAAATGAACTTTTGGGACTTCATCAAGATAAAAAGCTTCTGCACAGCAAAGGAAACAGTCAACAAAACAAAGAGGCAACCCACAGAATGGGAGAAGATATTTGCAAATGACACTACAGATAAAGGGCTGGTATCCAAGATCTATAAAGAACTTCTCAAACTCAACACCCAAAAAACAAATAATCAAGTCAAAAAGTGGGCAGAAGAGATGAACAGACACTTCTCTGAAGAAGACATACAAATGGCTAACAGACACATGAAAAAATGTTCATCATCATTAGCCATTAGGGATATCCAAATCAAAACCACACTGAGATACCACCTTACACCAGTTAGAATGGCAAAAATGGACAGGGAAAGAAACAACAAATGTTGGAGAGGTTGTGGAGAAAGGGGAACGCTCTTACACTGTTGGTGGGAATGCAAGCTGGTACAGCCACTTTGGAAAACAGTGTGGAGGTTCCTCAAAAATTTAAAAATAGAGCTACCCTATGACCTAGCAATTGCACTACTGGGTATTTACCCCAAAGACACAGATGTAGTGAAAAGAAGGGCCATATGCACCCCAATGTTCATAGCAGCAATGTCCGCACTAGCCAAACTGTGGAAAGAGCCGAGATGCCCTTCAACAGATGAATGGATAAAGAAGATGTGGTCCATATATACAATGGAATATTACTCAGCCATCAGAAAAGATGAATACCCAACTTTTACATCAACATGGATGGGACTGGAGGAGATTAGGCTGAGTGAAATAAGTCAAGCAGAGAAAGTCAATTATCATATGGTTTCACTTATTTGTGGAACATAAGGAATAACATGGAGGACATCAGGAGAAGGAAGGGAAAAATGAAGGGGGGGAATTGGAGGGAGAGATGAACCATGAGAGACTATGGACCTGAGAAACAGAGTTTTAGAGGGGAGCGGGGAGGGGGGGATTGGTTAGCCCGGTGATGGGTATTAAGGAGGGCACGTACTACATGGAGCACTGGGTGTTATATGAAAACAATGGATTGTGGATCACTACATCAGAAACTAATGATGTATTGTATGGTGACTAACATAGCATAATAAAATTAAAAACTACAAAAAAAAAAAAGGCCATAGCAGAAGATTCCAAGATTAAAGAAAGGGCTGGAAATCCAAAGGCAACCCTCCCCCTCCACCCTAAGAAAAAAATTGGACCAGGAGATGTTTGGCTGGTTGTGTGGGGAGCTGTTCTTGGGGTGGAGGAGGAGTGAATGTAGACCCTTCCAGGCGGCCCCTGGGTGTATTCAGTGATTTATGTGAAAGGTAAAATGTAACTTTAAAAGTTGTCTGTACATTTCTGTCACTTTGGCAATACCCATCAAAATATAAAATGTGTAGAAGCTTAGCCAGCAGTTCTACTTCTATGAATCTAGCCAACAGAAATACTTACATAAGAGTGTAAGTTTACATGTACAAGGAAGTTCATTGCCTCATTGCTTTTAATAAGGAACGATTGGAAACAACCTAAATGTCTGTCAGGGGAGTGGGAAAATTATGGCACTTCTGTACTGTGAGGTCTTGGGCAGATGTTGGGAAGAATGAGGACGAGCTCTGCAAGGCTGTAGAAGGTATGGAAAAGCACAGACCGAACTCTTAGTTATCTCTGGGTGTAAGAATGGGAAGCGTCATGGGGCCAGGGCCTCTACCTTGTACGATTCTGTCCACATAGAATACAGTGTAAGTGGTGCTCCCAGGATTTGTTTAACAGGAGGAGTTTGGGTGTGCTTTACTTTTTATTTTACATATACGTATATGTCACCTAACCCGTTATTTTGTAAAGAGCACACACTAATTTTTTAAAATTTATTTTAGAGAAGGGGGGAGGGGCAGAGGGAGAGGGAAGGAGAAACTTAAGCAGACTCCATGCTGAGCGGGGATCCTGACGTGGGGCTCAATCCCATGACCCCAACGATCTGAGCCAAAACCAAGAGTCGGACACTTGACCATCTGCTCCACCCAGGCGCCTCTGGAGCACATATTAATTTTTAAAATTGTCTTGGCCTTCTGATTTAACAGTTACTCAGATGACTCCTAGATGCTGAGACACATTGGTTGATTGACATAATTTAGGGAACAACCACTCATCAGGCCACAACCACAGGAAGCAGAAATAACTGTTGGTGTTGAGTGGTTCAAAGCCACCAGGACTTGAGCACCTGTCAGTCATAAAGGAGTTGAAAGTACTTGTTAATTATATATGTCACAATTGATTAAAGCAAATCAGCTGTTAACCACACACAGAATGACACTGTAGTCTTTATGAGATTTGGAGAGGGTCATTTCTGTCTTTGGGCACTCTCTGTAATCTGATCCAGTTTTTGACTCAGAATCATATGGGTGGTGCTTGACTTTTTCCATTCAGCACAGAAAGTGAAGTGATCTGTTGTGATAAAATATTAACTAAATTTGTATGACTTTTTGACTGCTGTTAAGTGCAGAACATTTATCAGATAAGCACCATTTTCCTGAGCCTTCTGTGACTAAATATTTTATCTTACTGCCACCATTGTGTAAAATCTTTGACTAGAAAATGAATACTGGATATTAGTTAAACCCATTCATAGGCTGCAAAAGAATGTCATCTTAGTGTTCATACATTAAAGTTTGTTCAACAGCCTTTGCATAATCCAGAAGAATTTAATAACCGTTGAGGTTAATTTTGTCAATGAAATAAAGGGAAAAGAAAATGTTTGAAGTTTAAATTATGCAGATAGCTAAATTCTTAATCCTAAAATTTAAATCCCTTAATTCTGTCTGTGCTGTCGTACTGAGGCATTTTAATAATCATGAAACGGAGCAGGTCTTTACTCAGATTATTTACAAACAAATTTTCCTACATTTGTTGTGAGCAAAGTACCATAAGCAGTTTTTATTGCACATAATATTTAATTTCCAGAATCGTCTGTCCATACTTCTGTCGACATCGTAAGAGCTTAGTAACTGCAAAACAAACTAACTAAATTATAAAAGTTACACTTGTCTTTTGCTTCTTTTATTTTGGCTGAATTTTAATATTTTTCTTTCTTTTTTATCAAAAGTTCTAATGAAAATTGGGAAAGTGGAGACATATATGTTATTTTGACTATCCTTTATCTGTAGTGATGGAATATACTGATCTTTAGTCTGTAAACAACAACTTTGAAAAATTTGTGATTTAAAAAAAATGTAGATAGAAGAGATGCCAGAATTTTTAAAAATTATAGTTAGATAAATGAAGAAGTATGAAATTGAGGATTCATTCACAGATGTCATAGTGTGAGCTTGAAAGAACATTGAGATGAGTGTGTTGTTGAGTTTCTTACAACCAGAGCACACACTTGGGAAATTGTTGTTAGATTTAACAGTTACTCAGATGACGCCTAGATGCTGAGACACATTGGTTTAGGGAACAACCACTTATCAGGAACGTCTGATTTATAGACTAGCAGTCACCATCAGCAGGACCAGACGGTGCATGGGAAGGTGCCTGGGCCAATCTCAGTCCTGGGTGGATTCAGCAGGGCCCTTCCTGCTGCCCAGAAAAGCCTGGTCCCTGTGGGGTCAAGTGTGCACGTGTGGATGCACGAGAGTGAATATGCCCACCATCACTTAATGCCCGGTGTTGCCTGAAACTGACAGTGTTCTTCCTGTTTTGTGGTTTCATTTTTATTTTAAATGCTCTTAGTAAATGTCAATACCAAATTGAGATGACTTAAGAGCTGGGAGAGACTTGCTCCAGAGAAAGGAAGACAGGAGGAGATAGGTTGGCAAAACCAGCACCTTGAAAGCCTGGACTGGAGAAATCTTCAGGAAATGGTAGAAAACTAGAGACAAGGAGAGTCCTAGCTAACAGTTAAATACGACATTCCATCTAAGGAGATGCCCTTGACTTACTTCAGAGATTTTGGGTGGAGGGTTGCTAGCGAATGGTCTAAGCTTTGGTTTTGTTTCTCCCCATCTCAAGAGATGGCAGCGTAATTTCTCTCTCAGAAATGTAGAACTTCCCTGCAGCCTGATGTCCGTGCGTCGTCAGTAGTAAACAGCACATCTGAAGTAGTTCCACTGCGAGGAGCACTGGGAGTCTCCGGAGCAGAGTGCCCCGTGGGCCATGCACCCCCAGGAGCTGATGACATCTGAGACGTACCTGTACATATTCAAGAGCCCTCTGACAAATCTGAGAATTTTAGAAGAGGAGTCCACGGCCATTATGCTATTTAAATTTCTGTACTAGCCTATCTCTGGCTACTTTTATACATGGGATCAGGGGCTCCATCTTGGGAAGCTTCCCCTAAAACTTCAAGTGGAAGCACCTCATATTCTGCTCATCTCCATCATCACCATCTCCACCATCTCTGTCCTCTCCATCTCTGTCATCTCATCTTCTCCATCATCTCCATCTCCATCTTCTTCTCCATCTCCATCATCATCATCATGAGTGATCATAATACCCATTGAATGAGCATGCTATTCCGACCTTCCCCACCCAAACCATTTTTACTAACCTTTGTATAGGCTAGTATCTGGCACATAGTAGGTGCTCAATACGTTTTTATTGAATGAGTGGATTTTGCTTACTCTTGGAAGTTGTTCTCGCCCTTTCTTTCATGCTCGTGCATTTCTGATACCACCTGTGTTGACTAACTGGTAGTATGCATCATAGTAATGCTAATTTAGTAGTCTCGTTTTCTGTGGCTGATACCTTAAATTTCTGTTTATGAAGGATGTGTCCATTAGATTAAAACTTTGTTTTCTTTTTTTTTTAGATTAAGACATTCTAATTTTGTTCTTATTTATTTATTTTTGCAGGGGTCTTGCCCCTCAGAATAAGCCAGAATTGCAAAAAGTGATGGAAAAGAGAAAACGAGATCAAGTAATAAAGCAGAAAGAAGAAGAAGCACAAAAGAAGAAATCTGACTTGGAAATAGAACTATTAAAACGGCAGCAGAAGCTGGAGCAGGTAAGAGTGATGGGGATGAAAGTTGTCATTTCCTTTAGTGAGATATATTTGACATTCAGTATTGTGTAAGTTGAAGGCGCACAGCGTGTTGACTTGGTACATTTTTACTGAGGTATGTTTGGCCCTGAGGCTTAGCTAGCACCTCTGTCACATCACAGAGTTACATTTCTTCTGGTTCTAGGAACAGTGAAGATCTAGCCACTTAGCAAGTTGAATGTCCATAGTATAGTTTTGTTGACTGTAACAACTGTCCTATGTATTAGGTCTCCAGGACTTCTGTATCTACTGGCTGCAAGTACATACCCTTAAACAGCATCTCTCCCATTTCCCCAGCCCCTGGGAGCCACCATTTTACTCTCTGCTTTTACAATTTTGGGGCTTTTTTAGATTCCACATACAAGAGAGATCATGCAGTATTTGTCTTTCTTTGTTTGACTCAACTCAAAAGTTATCTTTTCTGTCCTGAGAAATAAGGATGTTGTAACAAGCAGAAATTGCCAGACCTATCAGATGTAAATGTTTATTGTACAAAAGGAAAATATGAGACAGAATGTCAGCAAATGAGCTAAAATACATTCAAGGTAAAGACAAGGATTCTACTGAGGACTCAGAAGAGATTCAGGAGGCAAAACCCAAACTGGGGAATATCCCTGAACTCACAGCAGAGTGTTGGGAGCACAAGCAATTGAGTGAAATTCAACTTCACTGAAACTGCATGCAGAGCAGACTGTGCATTGGTCTCAGGATCTTTTTTCCTTAGCCTTGATTTTGGGCTCTCATCGTCTGTGCTGTTGCTGGTAGTACTAACCAGGGGGTTGCTGCCCCTGTGCAGGACGGCCGCAGGGCCCATACACATACGCACATGTGTACACGTAAGATGGAGACCAGGAGTGAATGTCTTCCCCTGGGGGATAGAAGGTATTAGGGACTTTGGAAAGTGAAGGAATGTTTTGGAAAGCCTCTCAGTATGTAAATAATTTTCCTGTTTCTGAATTTCATTTAGCTTGAACTTGAGAAACAGAAATTGCAAGAAGAACAAGAAAATGCCCCAGAGTTTGTGAAGGTTAAAGGCAATCTCAGGAGAACAGGCCAAGAAGTGGCCCAAGCGCAAGAGTCGTAGGCCCCGGTGACAGAGACCGCGTGCCCAGCCCACCACGCGGGAAAGCTGTGAGCAGGCGCCTCCTCAACCAACGCTTAATCTCAGGGCCCAAAGCCCCTGGAGAGAACCTCCCAGCCAGCAGAGAATTGTTACTTTAAAAAGGATTTGGTTTTGGTTTTCCTACAATCTGGGTGGATAAATGATCTGTGACAGTTGCAATTCCTATTCGCCAAACGAAGGACGTTGACCAGCACTTAAGTTGGGATAGGTTGAAGCTGTGTTCAAAGACTTTAAAAAAAACAAAAACAAAAACAAACAAACAAAAAAACCCCACAACAGCAAAAAAGAGGACACTGGAATAAATTCTAGAGAGTTGCACTACTTGGTTTTTCTTCCAGTCCAAGTTTAATGGGGCACAGAGCCTTTTTTCTTCTAAAATCTAAAGAAAATGTGTTTTGGTTCTTCCTTTAGTTATCTGTTAGATAATTTAGATCACATAGGATGATGTTTGACCTGTTACATCCAATATTTGTGAAGTCCTTTTTGAGAATCTAGAATTTTCTTGTTTCATTTTACTTTCACCTGTGTTATATCGACACCCAAGAGCGTTAATGTTGAACACAGCGGTTACCTTTTTTGACATTAAGATTCAGAAATAGGGTGAGAAGGTTTAAAGATACGGAAAAAAATACATGTAAAAGATATAGAAAAACACATAAATGTTCATCTTGATCTTATTTTAATTCCTTTTGGTCTCTGATATTAGAATGTGCTATGGTGACATTCCAGTTCGGAGAAGGCACATCATACAAATCCACCTATTGCTTTGATAACTGTTAGAATTTTGTTTGGTTTGGTTTTTGAATTTCTTGCTGAGCTAATCCTTTTATATGAAACAGTCTCCCATTCCTTCGGAGAAGAAAAACTAGTCCATATTACCCAACTTCAGTGTCAAAAATAGAGGGTGCAAATCTTTGAGAGCAGTCTGGGGAACGCTCCCAAACTCCTCCAAAGATCAAGGAGGAGTTCTTTGGGTAATTTAACGTGAAACAAACGAAGGTTGGTCTCCAGGAGGCCTAACTGGAAGGTTGGTAGCATTTGTGCATTTTGAGTATCATTAGAATCCAAGTTTTGAAAATTTCAGATGAAGGATCACATACTGCTTCGCTTTTTTTTCTTGTGAAGAAAGATTGTTCCCCCGCTCTGTTGGAGGTGATGACTACTGTACAGCATCTCAGGAAGCACCAAGGTGAAGGGAGAGACTGCCCAGCTTCCGCACGCTAGCCAGCTTGCTCCCCGAAGTGAAGTCCCAGTCGAGCAGCAAAATCCTGATGCAAAATGCATTTGATTACTGCTGGTATGGGCAGGGGTATATTCTACTTGGGGTGATCTGGAAGAATTTATGTGGATTCAGTATGTTCTCCATCAAGATGATTCAGCCAGTCATTTCTTCAGTGAAGAGTCTTCTTAAACTTCCTTTAAAGGCTCATAGAAAACTGGATCCCAAGCTTTTAATCCTAATAAGCATAGTAGAAATTAGCTTTCTATGGGAATGCTTTATGTTTTCATAGTTGACAGGCTCATATTCAATCCTCATGTGAACAAGATAAAGGTAAACACGATGACAATATACTGCTAGTCAGAGGACATGTCGGTTACACCTAAAATGGGTGGTTTCTCATCAGTAAGTATTAATAAAATATGAGATGCTTAAGATAAAATGTTGCTCTATAATAGTTTGCTTTTGAAGGATGGAGTGGTAACTTTTTTTCCCATCCTTCTAGCTTTTGAGAGAAGAAAATATGTTAAATGATCATCTTGAAGGTACCTTTCTGATCACACATTGATTGGAGTGCTTTTTTTTGTGCCTATGGGCTGATGATGAAATTTGCAAAATGAAGATTCATGACTGGCTCATAGCTTCTCACCTAACTGGATGTTGGATCTTAAGTCCTGTGCCCTTGAAGCAGTTCTGCCACTTGATAAAATTCTCAAGGGCCCTGACAGGCCCCGTTAGCAGGACTGATTCTGTTCCTAGAACTTACCTAGAATTCATTCTTCACTGGGAAGAAAAATTACAAAAGCATTTCCTTCCCAATCGCACTCACCAGTCTGCACAATGACGTGTAGTGAGTAGTACAAAGTCTGGCCAAAAGACTTGTAAATAATGTGAAGTGATGTCTTATGACCAAACGGTGGAATGTACAGGTAGAGAAGCTCTCTGAAGTTGTCAGATTAGCTCGGCTCACAAGCCTGAGTTTCAAAGGGCGCCCGTCTCCCCTCCACACATTAATACCGTACAGTCCAAACTCCTAGGACTCAACGAACATCCGAGCAGTTTTGTGCTTTGAGCCACTTTTTGACGAAAATGGCTCCATTTTTCCACTCTGTGGTTTTCTTAAACTAGTGCAGTGTTTTATAGTCTCCTGGTAGTAAAGTAGTGTTGCTTTCTAAGCTACAACAAACGGTTGACTTTATTCTTCTACTCTGAAAAATCTTGACTTGTTTGAGTGTATATAGTATATATAAAGGGAGCCTTAATGGATTTGTTTTCATAATTTAATATTTTTTGTATTTGCTCTTGTACAATTGTTTTTAATGGAAAGTATTACAGAATTGAGGGTGGAATTCTTAGAACCAAAGTTATTCTTAATAAAAATCACCACACGCTTGGACCATGAAGCTGTGTCTGTCTGATCTGTTGGAGATGGATGTCTGGCACTGAAGGTGGGGGCGCTGTGTTCAGCTCAAGGAATAGAAGGTGGTTTTAGGGTCTCCTTTGGTGACTGTCCTCTTTGACAGCCCCCCCCACCCCAAATTAGTTATGTCCTCTGCCTTGTGTCAGTCAGGCTGACAATTCACTGTGTCAAGCAAATTCATGCCAAGAAATCACGTTACTTTTTGTATAATGTGGTATGTTAGCAGTCGCAGTCAGTCCTTCAGATCAAAGTATTCTGAATTTTAGGTCGCTTGGTAGGACAGTGGGAAGTATATTTTGGTAAGGGCCACTTTTTAATGCTGTGAGCTAGTACATATGACATATCTGAAGTGTGACCATGAAATTATTCTTTTTATTCTGCTAAATTAATGTAATCCTCAAAAAGTTACCTTGGGAAACTCTACACGTGATGATGATGTACTATTATTTAAAATAGTTACGGAGATTCTGGTCTCTTTGTGCCTTTATTTTTGAGCCCCCAGTTATTACTCAGCTTGATGACCCAACTGCTAGTGTCTTTGGACTCTATTTTGAAAATCAGATCTCCTCAGGGCAGTGCACATTTCCTGCCTCTAAGGGTATACTGTGAGTTCTAAGGGCCAGTGCAGAAGATGGGCTCCAAAATGATTTGTGCGGTAGCTTCCTTCTTGGAATGCAAGCAGGCAGCTTCCCAAGGGCGCAATTCCGAGGCTGTTACTCTGTTTCCTGGAGCCACTCTATGCTTGTTTGTTTCTTAGAGTAATAGTAATAGATTTGAAAAAAGACAGGGCAATTAAAGTGTTTGATAACATTTGAAATGCCAAGTGCACCTAGAAAGTATTAGAATAAAACTGCCAGGCTTACATTTACTAGTATAATGAGAAATGGAATGTTTTCTTTCTATGGTCTTAGGGTAAATAAAATCTTTATGAGGAAGCCTCACAATTACAATTTCTTCCTTTTTGTTTCCTTTTGAGAAGATGCAGTCTGATTATCAACTGGGGATGTTTTCAACATCTTCCCACTTGTTCCTAGATATCCTAGCAAGATGATAATTGCCAACCAGAGTTCGGTAAAAAGGACGCTTGGTTACTTATTGAGAGTATGCTGATTGCTGCTTGGGTGTTGTTGCTCCCAGGCCCCTCAAGGTTTACATGGACACACACAATATCTGTGTGTGTCCATGTAAATATATATTTACACATCTGCATTGGTATTTATTTTTACATCTCTAGTTACTGAAAATCATGAGTTCATATTAATACTCTCAAATCTAACCTAATAGTACCTTCTAGCTTTCCTGTTTCCATATTTGTAGCTCCTTTCTCTAGCAGCAAACTCCTTCTCCATGTACTTATTAATTTCCACAACCACCCCCCCCCATACCTAACCCACCTCCTGCCTTCACTCAGCACCATCCCCACTCTGGTCCTGTCTACTGGCTTTGTGGCTGAATTATCAAGGAAGGAAAGAAGCAAACATGTTTTTCTTGGACATTTGAGCGTTTATTGTGAATTTAAACTAATTAAATTGTCTCAAACCTCTTAAACTGCAGATTTAGTATGCCTGCCTATTGTGTACCTTTCAAAACTCAAACAGTACGTGAACCATGCTGGATGTGTCAGTTCGGGTTCTCTGGAGAAACAGAGCCAAGAAGAAATAAGAAAGGTTTAGTGAAATATATGATTGATTGATAGGTAGACAGACAGACTTAGGAGGAATTGGCTCATGCAGTTATGGAGGCTGAGAAGTCCCACCATCTGCTGTCTGCATCCTGGAGACCCAGGAGAACCAGCCAGTGGTGTGATTAAGCTTGAGTCTGAAGGTGTAAGTCTGAAAGCAGGAGACCCCTGTTCCAGCTCAGAAGTCAGGCAGAGAAAGAGAAACGGAGCGAAACCTCCTTTCCTTCCCCTTTTGTTCTGTTCACGCAGGCCCTCCGTGAATTGGTTGAGGCCCCCCACCCTGGTGAGGGCAGCCTACTGAGCCCACTGATCCAAATGCCATCTCCTCTGGAAATACTCTCATGGACACACGCGGAAATAATGTTTAATCTGGGTACCCTGTGGTCCAGTCAGGTCGACACATAAAATTAGCCATCGTACTCGAATACAATGGTTAACACAGTATTAAAAATAACTTACATAAACCTATTTTACAAGTCAACTTTTGAGCTTTATGTCCCCAAATTTTTTACTTTAAAAATACTTTCCTACTATTATGGCTGTATTTATTTTCATATCATCCTAGGGGTTCAGTCATATCTTACTCTATTTCCTGGGCTTGTAGTAATCTTCTACCGGGCCTAAAAGAAAAGGAATTCCTCAGAATGAGAGCGCCATCGAAGGACAGGGAGCCTGGCCCCACAGTGCAAAGCCGATTGAACCATGAGCCACAGGCCTTGGATTAAGTCTTTTTATAATTACTTCTCACTTGCTTCGTCATGGGATTTTTAATATCCTACTATATATATTACTTTAATTTTTTGGAACTTGGTGTCTTTTCCAGAAATGAAGTATTCTTTAATTTTGCGTGGTCGGCATTGCCTAACTCGTCCTGCCTTTACGCTACATTGATCTTGTCTATTAGCATTATTGAAAATTATATATGCCTTATCGATATCCTGTAGGATCAGTAGGATTATATTGAGGTTAATTAGTAGGATCATGTTGAGATTTTTGTCTGTAAAGAATCATCAGGTATGTGTGGTGAATTCTTTGAGACATCTGGCTATTATCTTGGGCATACTGTTCTATTTAAATTTGTTACTGCGTCTCGTCAGTGACTCCTTTTCTTCTTGGTTATTATATGTGACATGTGACCACTGATGACAATCAGTCTTCCTTCTTCTTGTACTACTTTTTCGAGTTTCCTCTATTTATTCTTTCCTGTATAGATAGCTAGAAATAAGCACATGCCTGTGCTTTATGAAAATATGTATTCTTAGAACAAAATACTCTCATATAGAATAATTCTTTAAACATATCCATCCTTAGTTTGTATTAAGATTCATTTTTCTCTTTTGGGTATCATGAATCTGGCCTTTTGTAGATTCAGCTTCTTAGAATTTTTATCTCCTTTTTTTTTTTTTTTGGATGCTCAGAATTTTATAACTTGGCTAGTGGCAGCCCCTCAAGGTTATTCCTATGTTTTCTGAGTTTTATAAAATATTGCTTCTGATAGGAAAACAACCTTACTTTGTTACAACAGTAGGATGTTTCAGACCATCTTAATTTTTTTTTTTCCTGACATGGGACATATATGTGCCTTTCAAGGAGTCCTGGTTCCTCTTGATGCAGAATGGAACATGGGGATCACCGTCTGGCATGAGGGGTGCACAGGAGAGTTAGTGGACAAAAGTGCTATTGCACTTTTAGTAGTGATAGATCTAGAGGATGTGAAGTCACCCTGGGTTTTCCATTTTAACCCTTTAGGTAGTTCTATCATTTTTCTTACAGTATGAGTCTCCTTGAACCAAAAACCTTTCCATTACACTTAGATTTACAGAGATATTTTCCTTTAGTTTAAGAATTATGAAAGTGGGGGGCCCGGGTGACTCAGTTGGTTAAGTGTCTGCCTTCGGCTCAGGTCATGATCCCGGGGTCCTGGGATCAAGCCCCGCATCTGGCTCCCTGCTGAGCAGGGAGCCAGCTTCTCCCTCTGCCCCTCCCCCCACCTGCTCGTGCTCTCACGCGCTCTCTCTCAAATAAATAAAATCTTTTAAAAAATAAAATCATTTTAAAAAAAGAATTATGAAAGGGGACTTGCCTGTCTAAATATCAAAACACACTTTTAAGCAACAGTAATTTGGGCAGATACTGCCCAGAGCAGATAAATAGATCAATGGAACAGAATAGAAAGCCTAAAAGGAGAATCATTTACATACTGAAATTTATTTTATGATTGAGGCAGAATTTTATTTCAAATCAGTTAGGAAAAGATAAACAATTCAGTGAAAAGTTTTGGGGCCATTGGAACCAAACAAATACGTATTCCTCTATCTAACACCATATGTAAGACTGATTGCCAAATTTATTAAAGTGTTCACATAAAAATAAAACTATAATTCTGAGAATAGGGGCTTTCCTAAGAAAGACAACTAACCCAAAATATATAATCAAGAAAACTGGCAAATACAGCTAGTGAAAATGAAACATTTTTGTACAAAAAAATATTTTTAAGGGTCAAAAGGCAAGTAACTCAGATATACTACATGTACAGCAGCAAATGAATAATGCCTACATTACATAGGTGTCTGCAAATGTCAATCCAATAAAAAATGAACAAATAGGTAACAGGCAGTTCACAAGAGAAATACGAATGGCCCATCAACATATGGAGAGATGCTCTAGTGTCACCAGAATCAGCAAAAGGCAAATTAACATGAGACAGTTTTATATAAATACAAAGCAAAACTCAAATAGATTAATAATAGCTATTATTGGTGAGGGTGTGGAGAAATAAGTGCTATTAAGTAGACACCTTTGGTAGGAGCGCAAATTGGTAAAGCCAACTTAAAGACACAGGTGCCTTCACACCCTCTAGAATGAAGATAATCAAAAAGACAGACAGGTGTTGACTAGGATACTGGTGAGAACATAACACTGTGCAGCCACTTTGGAGAAGTCTGGGAGTTTCCGAGAATGTCAAACATAGATCTATCATGACTCAGCAATTCTGCTTCTAAGTATATACCCAAAAAAATGAAATCTTGCACACAAATGTTCATAGCAGCATTATTCATAGTGGCTAAAAAGTAGAAATGACCCAAATGTCTAGCAGCTGGTTGGTGGATAAGCAACTGGTTGGTGTATCCCTATAGTGGAATATTACTGAGCAATAAAAAGGAACAAAGTACTGATACATGGATAAACCTCAAAAACATCACGCTAAGTGAAAAAAGGCAAACACTAAGGACCGTACAATGTATGGTTACATTTATATGCAATGTCCATAATAGATACAGGAAGTACCGTAATGATTGCCTAGGGCAGGGGGCGGGTATGGTGGGAATGGGGAGTGACTACAAATGCGCATAAGGTGTTTTGGGGTGATGGAAATTATTTAAAATAAAATCATGGTGATGGTGGCACAATTCTTTATACTAATAATCATGTTAATATAAAGATACTAATACCCACCTAAAACTTTTATGGTGTGTGAGTAATACATCAGTAAAGCTTTTTAATATATGCATATCCTGTGACATACCATTACATGTCTAGGAATTTGGCCTTCAGGGATATCCATGTATGCAAAGGTCAAAGATACAGCTGCAGCATTTCTCAGGAGAACAACCCAATTGTATAATAGTAGCTTACTAGATTAAGTAGAATACATCCCTGTTTGCTATTATGGACTATTATATTACCTGTTATATAAGAAAAGCAAGCTTGTAGAACAATACATAGTATAATCACATTGACATGAAAAAAATTAAAAGTACATGTATATATAGCCATAAGTGTATTTAATGCTTACAAATAGGACTGGAAATTTATTGATCATATCAACAGTGGGAAAGGGAAGGGAATTGGGGTCAGAAATAAAAGGGAGCTGCCATGTTTTATCTGTATATTTTTGTATTTAAAAATTTTTGTACAAAAAGAATGTGTTCATGAATCCCTAGTTTAAAAGGGCATAAGAAGCAGGGGCACCTGGGTGTTGCAGTCAGTTAAGTGCCCGACTCTTGGTTTCGGCTCATGCCGTGCGTGATCTCAGGTCATGAGATCAAGCCCCACGTTGGGTTCCGTGCTCAGCCCAGAGTCTGCTTGAGATTCTCTCTCCCTCTCCCTCTGCCCCTCCTGCTCGTGCTCTCTCTCTCTCTCTCTCTCTCTAATATAAATAAATAAATCTTTAAAAAAATAGAAGGGCATAAGAAGCAAAGAAGTTGGAAAATATGTCTGCTTTATACAAGATTATCTCTTAGAATTTAAACGCTATTCATTTCGTGATTATTTGCATGTAGAGCACAGGTATGGTGAGAAATCACAACAATGATTTCAGTATTCCAAAATTGCAGAGTAAAAGTGAATCCGTTGTAAGAAACTGTCAAGAATCCAATTATTTTAAGCACACAGACTTATAATTGATGTACAGTCAAAGAGAAAAAGGGTCCAGGGAAGTCATAATGAGAAGCTTGGGCTCCAGAATGACAGACAAGGAAGGTTTCAGCTCTTTGTCGGCCCTGTAATGACGGAACAGAGACCTGAGCCAGGGCTCCTTGGAAGGCATCCAGCTATAGGCTTCACCATGAAAACAACTCCGCCCTTTAAATTTATGCTCTGCCACCAGAATTTCAGGTGATGTGGTTACAGGACTAACTACATTTTTCCTCCTGTTATTTTTATTGGCCAAGGCCAAGGTGCCTAGCAGTGTGAGGAAATGCAGTTTGGCAATGAACTTTTGGCGCCCTGTGCACACAGGACCTTGGGGGAACTCCCGGTTAACCAATCAAGGTCCTCCTGGCACACATTCTCTCCTGGATGATAGTGAAACTTGTGTTCACCTTCTTCCCTGATTCCAGATGGGGCCTTCATCATATTGCTAAGAATACTTTCATTTCTCCTTCTGCTCCTGGATGATGCTTAAGATTTAAGCTTGGAAAGGGATCTAGCCAAGGACCAAGGAATGATGACTCTTGGCCTTTTTTGAAGACCTAGGAGAAGCTGGGATAGAGGTGGGCTGAGGATGGACCTCAGCACGGAGAACATAAGTGGCAGCGTTACCCGCTCCGACGTCACCATTGAGGCTTGGGGTGCACTCCCCTGAGTACCTCCTTGGTCATCTGCAGATGGCTATTCATTCGAGAGATTCCAGGAATCCCCTGCACCTGTGTCAGCCAAGTGCCAACGGGGAGGGAAGCAGCATGATTAAAACATCTGCTGCTAACCAAGAGACCAGAATCTTGCACGAGAAACTGTGAGCCAGTACCAGGCTTCAGAGGTAGACTCTCCGGAGTTAACAGCCATCCCAGGGCCTTAACAAGGAGAACATTCCCTGTGTAAACTCAAATGAGCGAAGGTGATTTTCTGGCTACTGTAAATTAGCTTTAATTTGATGAGTTGGTGCCCTTGTTATCTGCAGAGGGCTGTTCCTGTGTGTGCTCTTTCTTTTCATTCCCCTTTCCTTCCTTAATTTCCGTGTTTCCCAAGGATAAGCAGCCAGATCAATCAACTAAAATTACTTACCGAATACGCATACCAGCTACCTCGCGAGGAGCTGGTTCCAGCCCTGGAGGTGTTTATAATCTTGTTCAGAGATAAGGCATTGCATAAGATGTAATAAATAATAACAAACACTAAATAAAATGCCACATCAACACCTACAAGATACAAACCACAGGAGCAAATTAAGAAAAGAAAATAAACACACTAAATCCAGTGGTTCCAGTGCTGCATTAGATGGTCACATAAATGTTCTCTGAGGGAGGATGTGGAAATTAACAGTTGGGATGTTTGGAATTAAATGTGAATCTTATTTGTCCTTGATCTTCCTCTCTGCTTCACAGACTCTTTCTTCTAAAACTAAGACCGGACAGTTTGAAACCCGTTTCTTGTGAATATCAGCAGTGGGAGAGAGATTGTATGTTGGGGGGGGCAGCTGGGGGATGGCAATCAGCCCATAGCCTCCCCCCCATGATGGTGGTGTCCCAGGTGACATCTGTCTTTGCTGATTTCCACAGACCCTCCTGCGGTGCTTAAGGTTAGGCTGTGGGCGAGTTGAGGTTTGGTATCCTGTGGCAGGCTGTCCCCCCTTCCTGGAGTGGGCGGGCACACAGGCGTGAATGGGCTTCTGGCAAAGTGGGCGTTTCCTGCCCGGGCTGTTGGTCCACACTTTATCACAGTGCTCAGTGCTGGGGATACAATGCTGAGCACAATCATACTCGGTCCCTGCCTTTTTGGAGCTTAAAATCTAGTGAGGAGGCAACTATTTCTCAAAGAACCACACAAACGAATAGAAATGACAGCCGTGGTGAGTGCTCCGAAGCGCCCCCCCCAAAAAAGGAGCCCCGAAAATGCGAGTGAAACCACAGGATGGGTCTATGCTAACAGATGGAGCCAACTAGAAACGCAGGACAGTCAGGAAGGCCACGGACAGGTCCAACCAGTACAAGATGGAAGGCAGTAGGCGCCCTTGCTCTCCTACATTGTATTTTTCAGACAAGGGGATTGAATCTATAATCAAGACCTGGATAAATTCAATTAGAAGCTTTTTGTTTACCTTTACTGATACACTATGAGTCTTCAAAAATCAGTCTCCTCTCCTGTTTCTCAATACAAGTCATTGTCTTTCCCACTCTCTTTCCTGATTGTCCCTTCAATCTTAAGAGATAACTGCTGATCATAAATTACTAGGCAGGTGAGTTCTTTTTTGCGAACCTGGAACCTCAAGGCTCTAATGAATCAACATTTCTTTACCTGATTTTCTATAATGGCCTATGTTTCTTACACACAGATCTGGAGGCATCTTGCCAATGTCCTATTTATCCAAGCTGTGTTGGCTTTTTCTGCAGTGCTGTTTAATTTTCCTCCTATCTTACTTTATACATGGTGGCTTTTGGCTGTGGTATGCGTCCTCACACCCCCATCCCCTATTCTGTGCCAGAGCAGTGAGAGGGCCTCCCGCGGAGCTGCAGAGATGCCGGGTAAGGGAATGGCGGGTGAGGGAATGGCCAGGTTGGAGGGCAGCTGGCCCAGGCAGTGGGAGTGGCCAGAATCCAGAGAAGACTCATTTTTTCCTGAGCCCTCCCTCCTCTCCCTACTGTGTGCTCACACTTTATTTTGTGTCCACTAACATTTACTGAGCTCCCACTGTGTGTGCTAGTCAGCATGAAGAAGATAAAACGGGACTAGAACAGGGTCCCCATTCTTGAGCTTATACTCTTGGGAAGACTCTGCCAGTAAACAAGCATCCCCCACACGCAAGAAGCCTCCCATATGTTGACCTTGACAAAGGTGGATATGGAAAGTGTAGGAGCTATGAAAAAAAAAATTTTTTTTCTATGTATGAAGCAAGTTCAAATTCAGATGTCACAAGGAAGCACCATGGTCTTGTCTGTGTCCCCATATGAACACAATTATAGGCTCCCACACACTATATTTTAAAGATTTTATTTAGGGGCGCCTGGGTGGCTCAGTCGTTAAGCGTCTGCCTTCAGCTCAGGTCATGATCCCAGGGTCCTGGGATTGAGCCCCGCATCGGGCTCCCTGCTCGGCCAGGAGCCTGCTTCTCCCTCTCCCACTACCCCTGCTTGGGTTCCCTCTCTAGCTGTCTCTCTCTCTCTGTCAAATAAATAAAATAAAATCTTTAAAAAAAAAGATTTTATTTATTTGAGAGTGCGCGTGCCAAGGAGGGGGGAGGGGCAGGGGGAGAGGCAGACTCCCCGCGGAGCAGGGAACCTGATTCGGGGCTCCATCCCAGGACTCTGGGATCGTGACCTGAGCCAAAGGCAGCCGCTTAACCCCTTAACCCCTTTCCATGCACGGGGTTCGCAGTAAGAAGATTGGTGACATTAGGCTTTTGCAACTCGGATTAGCTCCTTTTTGCTAAGATATTTTAATCTTTAGTATTGAGTGGTCGAGCAGCTTAAATAAACTACATTCAAGCCCTTGCCTCTGTCTACACAGCCCCTCCAGGGAGCGTGCAGTTGCTGCCCTTTCTGTCCTGGAAACGATGCGAGATGCTGCCACCTAGTGTGCATTAGCAGGACTTTTAAAACTTTTTAATTAGAATTGTAATTCATTAATTATATTATTATTATTATCATTTCCTCTGTTGGACATAAGAATTTTTTTTCAGTACCCTAATCTTCCGTTCTTGGTCTCAGGTGAACCAGTGTAAACCCACCCCCCCCACTCCCACCCCACCCCACCCCCCATTTGATATGCCGGCTTCTCGGGCTCCAGGGCCGCCTCTTCCTGTGGCGCAGCAGGTCACTGAGCCGCTTGACAATCAGTTTTCCTCCTCCGGGAAATGGGCAAACCCTACGCCGCCTGTTTTGTGAGGCTCACAGCTCCACCCATTCGTTCAGCCAGCCAGCAGTGCGCAGAGCAAGCGGCTGCCTTCGAGCTCCGGATCCCCAGGTGAGTGAGGAAGTGGGGGCGCTGAACTACGGAGCCGGCATATGTAGATATAAACAGAGAGAGAGAGAGAGACCCGCTGTCTCCCCGCAGGGCCGGTGCGCGTGCCTTCCGGCTGCCACCTGCGGAAATCTCCTGACTGCTCATGACCCCGCTCAATTACCCTGCCTACCAGGCCGCTCGTCACAGCCACGCTCCGCTCCTGCTCTGCGCAGAGGGGTCCCACGTGTGTCATGCTCTGTCATGCACGAAGAGGTGGTACGTGTGTCTGCGTCCCTTGACACGGTGCAAACGTCTTGAAGACATCGGCAACAGTCTGAACTAAAGGCAGTTTTGCTGATTTGGAGTAAGTGAACAGCACGGGAGAAAGCGCTCTGTAAACGGTAAAATGCCATAGAAACCTAAGTCAGTGGACGATTTGAAAATGTCTTTATAAAATGCAAATGGATTTAGAATATAAAATATTCATTTGTTTCCCTGCACGCTCTTTTTGATTTTAGCCCACTTTCTATACCAACAAAGGATTACTTCTACCCTTTTAACCAGGGGTTACTACATGGGGAAATAGTCCTTACTGAGTAGTCTGAAGTAGTAGTAGTACCGAAATAGTCTCCTTACTGAGAAAGAGATTTGAACCGGTCCCTATACAGACATTACACAAAAGCAAGCCTGGGGGCGCCTGGGTGGCTCAGTCGGTTAAAGGTGGGACTCTTGGTTTTGGCTCAGGTCTTGATCTCAGGGTTGTGAGATGGAGCCCTGTGTTGGGCTCAGCACTCAGCAGGGAGTCTGCTGGAGATTCTCTCTCCCCCTCCTCCACACGCTCTCTCTCTCTCTCTCAAATAAAATAAGTAAATAAAATCTTAAAAAAAAAAAAAAAAAGCGAGCCTGACCTTCCCTGTAGAGCTTCAAGAGGCTTCAGTGAAGTGACTCCAACTGGGGGAAAACCTTGCCAGGAAATGGAAGGGACCTGGCCTTGGCTCTGGTACTTGGTTCTGCCTGGGGCTCTGCCTCTCACTGAGGCAGAATTTCATTAACCTTCTCTGCAGAACAAAGGAGCCTCAAAATCATTTCTGAAGTCCCTTCTGGTCCTCAGGTTCTTAGATTCAGATCTTGGCTCTGTAGCCTCATTAGTGAGAGTTTCTTAATTGATTTGGGAAATCAATTTCCTTGCCTATAAATTAGAGCTGGTCTAACTCATTGGAAAATTGTGGGCAGTGCAGAGAAATATGAATGTGAATTGCCCATGCAATTTAAAATCTAATAAATGCAGGGAAGAATGGAGGAGCACAGTGTTGCCAGAGGAAAGTCAAAAGGGATGGCTCCCTAACAGTGGCTGTTTTCTCTTTCGGGAAGATGAATTAGGTAGATGATACCTGAAACCTTTTTTCTTTGGAATGATAAACAGATATACATAATCTACGACATCAGAAACCGTGTCTCTTGTTCTCTAAGAAAGAATGTCTTCCTCCTTCTGTTGTCTCCTATCAGACTCTTCTGCCCTTCCTATGCAACAGTCCCAGACTCAAAGGTAGTCAAGCTCAAGGCCTTCTTCTGCCTGTGCTTTTGGTTGCTAATAAAAATTGCTTTATATGAAACAATTTGGAAGTGGCGGGAAAATATTACATTAAAAGACCAAAATACTCTTAAATAATACTGCATGCTTAAAAAACACTGAACAGTGATCAAAAAATCTTAAAAGTCCCTAGATAGCTTCAATGGCAAGTTTTATCAGATAGTTAAAAAATAATTCCAATTTTACAGAAACTATGCCTGAGCACAGCAAAGGATAAAATCTATATTAGAAAACCCGAAACCAAACCAAACAAAAATCTGGCCACAGAAATCATTATTAATGGTGAAAATATTGCTTTTGAGATAAGTAACGATCAAAGGGCTGTCACAACCTTTAGTCATCTTTGTACTGGAGGTCTTAGAAAGTACAGTAAGGCAAGAAAAATAAATAGAAGTATAAGGATAATAAAGGAAGAACTGAAATGGTTATTTACAGAAATTGTGATTGTATATATGGGGAATCCGAAAGAGTATGAAAAGTTTACTAGATTTAATAAAAAGTTGTCAAAATTGTAGATGTAATATTAATATACAAAACATTATATTTTTATATACTGGCAAGAAAAATTTAGAAAATGAAATGAAAGAGATGTTATTTATTTTTGCTGTGAACCTAAAGCTGCTCTAAAAAATAAAATTTGTCGGGGCGCCTGGGTGGCTCAGTCGTTAGGCGTCTGCCTTCGGCTCGGGTCATGATCCCAGGGTCCTGGGATCGAGCCCCGCATAGGGCTCCCTGCTCTGCGGGAAGCCTGCTTCTCCCTCTCCTACTTCCCCTGCTTGTGCTCCCTCTCTCGCTGTATCTCTCTCTGTCAAATAAATAAATAAAATCTTAAAAAAAAATAAAAATAAAATTTGTTAATTTTTAGAAGTTGCTATTAGAATAGCACTATGTATATATTGCTATATATACATTTTTTTTTTTTTTTTAAATTTTAATAGATTTTTTTTTTTTTTTTTTTTTTTTTTTTTTTTTTTTTTTTTTTTTTTTTCATGAGAGACAGAGAGAGAGAGAGAGGCAGAGGGAGAAGCAGGCTCCCAAAGAGCAGGGAGCCCGATGCGGGACTCGATCCCAGGACCCTGAGATCATGACCTGAGCCGAAGGCAGACGCTTAACCATCTGAGCCACCCAGGCGCCCTATATATACATTTTTATATATATGTAAAGTTGCTCTTTAGAATAGCACTATATATATATTGCTACATGTATATAGCAATATATAGATATTTTATACATATAAAAAGTTGCTATTTAGAATAGTTATATATATATATGGTAATCTCTACACCCAACCTGGGGCTCGAACTCACAACCCTGAGATCAAGAGTCAGGCACCCCTAGAATAGCAGAAACATTTTAAAAATTCTAAGTATTTATTGAAAAATATGAAAGAAGTTAAATCAATGGAGAAAATACTATGCTCATGGATTAGAAGATACTCTTTCCAAACTGATTTATATTCTCAAAGCAATCTCAGTAGGTTTTTGTGTGTGTGCGCAGGCACACGGGTGTGTTTGTATAATTCAATATAAGCAGATTCTAAATTTATATGGAAGTATAAAGGGCCAAGTATAACGAAGGAGAAGAGATCAGCCTAAGAAGGCTAGCCCTACCAGATATCAAGACATAGTATAAACTAGACAATTGCCCCTTGAACAACACGGGTTTGAACTGTGCAGGTTCACTTATATGTGGATTTTTTTTTTGGTAAATACAGGGCAGAACTATAAATGTATTTTCTCTTCCTAATGATTTTCTTAATGGCATTTTCTTTCCTCTACTTGGCTTTATTATAAGTACACAGTACACAATACATTTCATGCAAAATATGTGTTAATTGACTGATTATGTGATCAGTAAGGCTTCCAGCCAACAGTAGGCTATTAATAGTTACGTCTTGGGGGGAAAAAGCTATACGTGGATTTTTGACCATGCCCCTAATCCCTGCATTGTTCAAAAGTCAAATGTAGTAAGATTGTGTGGTATGGATGTAGAAATTAAAAAAAAAAAAAAATAGAACAAGAGAACACAATAGTGTCCAAAAAACAAATCTGCACAGATATTGTTGTTGATTATACAACATAGCTGATATTACAGATCTGGAGGGAGGAGGATTGACATTTTAATAAATGTTGCTGAAACAATCATTTATCCAGGTGGGAAAAATGAAATTGGATTCTATATCATACCATACACAAAAATCAATTCCAGGTGTATTAAAGAACCTAAATATGAAAGCAAAAGTTGAAAGCATTTAGAAAGGAATATTTTCCAGGCTTTGGAATAGTGACACATTTCTTAAGACAAAAATCATAAGGAAGGTATTAGCAATATAATAATCAACAAAGGGCTCCCATCCAGAATCTATAAGGAAATCTTACCAATTAATAAGAAGAGACAAAGAACTCAACAGAGAATTGCATTAAAGATGTGAACAAATATCGCACAAAAGAAGGGTCATTCAATGGCCAGAAAGCATATGAAGCATGGCCAGCCTCATTAGTGATTGTCAAATGCAAATTAAGACCGTAGCGTGATGCCATTACACGCACACTAGATTTGGAATTTTAAAGGACTGGCAATACCGTGTTTTGGCAGGAATATGGAGCAACTAGACCTACTGTGCCCTGGGGTGAGAGTGAATATTGCTGCAACTTTTTGGAAAGCAGCCAGAATTCCTTTGTAACACCGAGCATGTGCACACACTCTAGGACCTTAGCACTTCACTGGTATGGATGCTATATTCGTTTTCTAGCACTGCGTAACAAAAACCACCACAAATACAGCAGCTGAAAATATCACACACTTCTTAGCTCAGAGCTCTATAGGTCAGAAGTCTGATGGGCTGGACCGGGTTCTCTGCTTCAAGCTTGCCCAAGGCCAAAGTCAAGGTGTCAGCTGGGCCGGGCTCTTGTCTTCAAGCTCATTCAGGTTGTTGACAGGAGTCAGTTCCCTGTGGTTGTAACACTGAGGTCTTGTTTCCTGTTTGTCGTCAGTGGTGTGGGGGACCACTCGCAGGACCTGGAGCCCTCTCTTTGGCCAGCAAGACCACACCATGTCCTCTCCCACTTTGCATTTCTCTGACCTCTTCAGCAAGCAGTCAGAGAAAACTCGGCTTTAAGCCCTGTAAAGGTTCCTTTGATTAGGTTAGGCACCCTGGGATGATCTGCCTTTTTGATTAACTCAGAGACAATTGATTAGTAATCTTAATTACATATGCTGAATCTCTTTTGCTATGTAACTTAACATAATCATGGGTGTATGACCTCCTGACTGTCACAGTCCCAGGGAAAAGGGTGGGAAATCTGGGAGCTATTTTAGAGTTTCCCCTGCCCCATATGTATCTATGAGAAACTATTCCACATGTGTATGAAGAGCCAAACGTAAGAATGTTCATAATAACCCCCAAATGAATACTCACCAATGTTTATTGCCATTAGATGAAAAAATAATGATATCATCAGAAGATAAAATTCTGTAGAGCAGTAGAAATAAGGGAACTGCAACCACATTCATCAACAGGGATGAACCTCCCAAACGATGTTAAGCAAAAGAAATTGTTTGCAAAAGAACGCGTATAGTTTGGCTCCTTTCACATAAAGGACAGATAGAGGCAAAAGGAGACTATTTTGTGGCAAAATCTAGTGAATAGTGATTACCTAAAATGTGGTAAAACTATTAAAAAGGGAATGAAAGTATTCTTAGAAAAAGCAGGATGCAGTTACTTCACATACCTCTCGGTTTGGGAAGGAGGATGCATCAGGGTGAAGAATGAAAGAAGTTTCTAAGTTATTCTGATGTTCTACTTCATAACTGGGTCATGGCTGTATGTGTTTGCTTTATAATTATTTTTAGTGTAGGCATATGTTTTATACACTCTTCTATAGTATGAAAATATTTCACATTAAATTTTTTTAAAGGGCAAATTTTCTTTTTTTCCTCTTTTTTTTAGAGGTGGGGGAGGGATAGAGGGAGAGGGAGAGAGAGGGTCCATGCTCAGTGCAGAACCTGACGCGGGGCTCAATGTCATGACCTGAGCCAAAATCAAGAGTTGGATGCTTAACCAGCTGAGCCATCCAGGTGCCCCTAAAGGGTGAATTTTCAATGAAATGTTACGAAACCAGGAGGCTTTCACAAAACAATGGTCCCAAAGGAAAGGATCTCCAGTTTCACCTCAGAGCCGGGCACTCTCCCCTGCTCGGCGATCGTATCTGGCCTATCCACCAACGCTCCCAGTGGGCTCCGGCAACTGCCCGTACATAGTGGCAGAAATACAGTTTTACTGTTGCAGGAGAAAAGGGGAGACAGTGAGGGTGCCCTAATATGGCAGCAAAGGGTTTTAGATTAGATTTGCTTTACCTATTCGTTTTTTAAAATCAGTCCCACTGGCAACAACTGTAATAAATCTGAAGGAAGTATACTGGCCTTCCCTGTTTGTCATTGCAAACCTAAGACCCCCTCCTCTTCATCTCTTTTTACTGGCCCCCTATCATGAGGCTGAGAGAGAGTGCAAGCATCTCCTTATAGGAAATTTCTTTTTTTTTGAATATTTTATTTATTCATTTGAGAGAGAGAAACTGACAGAGAACGAGCAGGGGGAGGGACAGAGGGAGAAGCAGGCTTCCTGCTGAGCAGGGAGCCTGACGGGGCGGGGGGGGGGGGGGGGGCTCGATCCCAGGACACTGGGATCGCGACCTGAGCCGAAGGCAGACGCTTAACTGAGCCACCCAGGCGCCCCTCCTTATAGGAAACTTCATTTGTATTTTCCTTGAAACACCAGATCCCTCTAAAAATGAAACAAACAGAAGTGAAGGGGAGGAGGGCCATGCCTAACTGTTGCTCATTACGTTCACTTTATCCGTTGTCATTTCTTTTGGCCGTAACCTCTATTTCCATGTCTCAGGTAAGTGCCCAGGAGACTTTTCTGCCTACGAGGTCTCTGAGGCACTGGACCTTGTGGCCATTCAAAGTTGGAACCTCCTTTGTTCTCTGAGGGTGCACTTTGGATGTTCCTACTGGAAATTTGGCAAAGGGCGCTCAGTGTATACCATTTGGGGAGATAAAATCCGTGCAACGATGTCTTAATTCAGTCATTTCCTTGTATCAAGGGTTTCGCCGTTATTTTATGGAATGAACGTGTTGCTTTGAAAAGAGCGCCATGTGAGGAAATGAATAACTATCGAGTAACTATCGAGTAAGTAAAATCTAAATTCATTCTAGTAACAGACTTTATCACACAGCAGTGTGGCACCACAGTGCCTGACCCAGCAGCTGGCAGGGACTCGTTGGGTCACAGCGAGGGAGTTGAGCATTAGGCCAAGGATCCAGGCTTTGGTTAGTGCTTTGTCCAGACCACACTTTCAGGATCACTGGATCAAGAGACTTGTTTTCCGGCGTGTTATTTTGTGAATTTTGAATGAAGAAAAGTAACAATTTTTTTTTATTATGTTTGATTAGCCAACATATAGTAGTACATTAGTTTTTGATGTAGTGTTCAATGATTCATTAGTTGCATATAACACCCAGTTCACATCACAACACGTGCCCTCCTTAATATCCATCACCTGGTTACCCCGTCCCCCCACCCCTGCCCTTCTGTAACCCGCAGTTGTCTATTGCACCAAGCAGGAAGGCCATAAAGCCCCAAGGCTTCAGTTTATGGTATTAAGATCTTAAAGACTCAAGATTCTGTTTGTATCAGAAATGAAAAGTTGAGTTGTGCTAGTCGATGTGGAACAGCACAGCACATATCTCTTTCCATAAAATGAGTTTATTAAATGAAATGTAGATACACTGGGTGACATGGATGGCCCATCACGCTAATTAAAAGAGATAGCTTGTATTATTAGGCTCCAGAACCTTGTGTTAGGCCTGAAGGGGGTATTAAAACCACAAAACTTCCCCTTGATGGTTGTAAGAGCAAATTCCTATGTCATGAGTTAAAAACAAACAAACAAACAAGCTGTCTGTAGCGGTCGCTCCTCATATTTTTAACCACAGAGTTCCATAAGATAAAAACAGGAGAATCAGAATTTAAGGCAATGTGTAGTCAGTGTGATTTTTTTTTTTTTTTTTGGTCTTTTTGTTCAGTTTCTTGTTCTGGAATGAGTCTGCCAGCCTCCCAGGCCCACGGATCTGGCGCAGCCCAGCACAGATTCTCTCCTCAGAAGCACAGGTGAAGGGCCTGGCTCCCGCCTCCTGCTGAGGGGTGTAGTTCCTCCTGGGCTGCTTGAGAACCTCCTTGGCCCCCCCGACATCCAGCTGCCCAAGAAGCAATACCTGTGCTGCTCCACAGCACCCGTGGGACCAAGACCCAATTGCATCCGTGAGTAAACTTCCTAGAGAATCTAGAAAGTGAGGCTGCTTCCCTGCCCTCCTTCTCTCTCTCTTTTTTTCTTTTTTAAGTAGGCTCAGCGCCCAGTGTGGGGCTTGAACTCATGACCCTGTGATCAGGAGTCTCACACTCCACCGACTAAGCCAGCCCAGTGCCCCATCGCATGCTCCTGCTTCGATTCATAAAGACAAGAGTGTTGTGGCTGAATCTTATGAATCTTTTTTATCAGAAAAATGGCTTCTAGCTAGCTAGCGGCTCCTGGGGTACGCAGCAGGGAATGTGAACACGAGAGTGCATCCCACGCCCGAGGGAAGAGGCTTGGGGCCTACAGGCTGTGGGAGGTCATGCTGTTCCAGGTAAGCAGATCTAGACTTAACCCTGCTTCATTTATGCATCCACTCAGCAAACATCTGAGTGCCTACCATGGGCCAGGTTCTGTTCTAGGCATTCATGCTATATCTGTAGACAGATAATTCCTTGACTTTGCAGAGCTTACAAACAAGCGGAGGGAGCATGTTCTAGACAAAGCGAGTAACTTCCTGGATTTTGTGTTTGTTGATTCTGGGAAGTACCGCGTTTCACTTTAGACACTCTGAAGTGGAGATGCCTTCCACAATCACTGGAGTGCTCGAATTTCTGTTGGCTGGGCAGCTGCCTCGAACTCTTCGTCATTGCCCATCAGTCTGCAAGTCTGCGCAGAGCTGTTCATATCGTTGCTACTTTAGTTCAGTTACGCATGGTGTTGGTATGCGTAGGACTTAATTCACCATTTAGCATGTCTTCACAAAAGAGTCCATGATGACTTGGCACTAAAATGAAAAGTTATCATGTCTCCAGAAAAGTGCGGAAGCCAAGAAGCAAATATTCATTCCTGAAAGAAGGACCACAATTCCATATTTCCTAACAAACAACCAGCAGTACTTCCACACCATAGGAAGGGAGGGTGGTACCCCCAAGTGAGGAGAAGCTGTGTCATGTCTTCTTAGCTATATTTGCAGAAGGATTGACTATCACATGCCAAGGAATGCAACGAAAGGCAAGAAAAGTCTCTTAAAACCTCTGAATTGCTAAAGGAAACTTGAGAGGCTTGACCTCACGAGAAGGCCATGAGTCACTGGCAAGTCTCAGTGACACACGACATCATGGCGTGCCTTAAAATTCATGCTGCCTTAGCTGAAATCAGATATTTTGAGTGTCATCTGTGTCGTGCGGGAGAATGCAACAGGGGTGAGGTCGGGGGGGGGTGCAGTTTTCAGTGGTGTCGGTGTGTGTGTGCTCACTGAGAAGGTGGCATTCGAGCAAGACGTGGAGGAGCTCGAAACAGCCTTGCTTCCCCCCAGGGGAGGACTGTTCTGGGAAGAGCAATTGGAAAAGAATATTTACTTAAGGCTGTCCTGCAGCCAACCTCAAAATAATTTAAAGCCGTCACTGGGATGTAAGCTCCACTGAAGACAGAGACTTTGTCTCCTTGTTGCTGCTAGATCTCCATGCAGGGCACATACTAGGCACTCGCTCTGTATTTGTCAATTAAGTGAATAAACTCAACAAAGGGAAGGAAATACAGTGAGCAGTGAAACTATTAATACTTGAAGTTACATTTAAATGATTGCTGTCAGTGTAGTTGTGAAGTTTAATACTGTTGTGGTCTGAATATTTGCATCCCCCCAGATTCATATAGTGGAATCCTAATGCCCGAGGTGGTGGGATTAGCAGGTGGGGCCGTCAGGAGTACTCATGGGTGTGGTTAGTGCCCTCACAAAGAAACCCCAGGAGCTCTCTATGCTCTTCTGCCATGGGAGGATACAATAAGACGTCTGCGACCTGGAAGAGGGCCCTCACTTGGCCGTGCTGCCACCCTCATCTCAGACTTTCAGTAGGTGAATGGATACATTATCTGTGGTACATCCCCGCAGTGGAATATTATGTAATGCTGAAAGGAAATGAGCTATCAAACCATGAAAAGCCATGGAGGAAACTTACATGCATATCACTAAGTGAAGGAAGCTGTCTGAGAAGGCCACCTACTTGATCATTCCAACTATAGCACATTCTGGAAAAGGCAAACTATGGAGACAGTAAAGGATCAGTATTTGCCAGAGGTTGGCAGGGGTCAGGAGGGGTGAACAGGCAGAGCACAGAGGATTTTTAAGGCAGTGAAATTATTCTATAGGACACTCAATGGTGGATCCATGTTGTTAGACATTTGTCCAAATCCATAGAGTACGAAACACCAAGAGGGCCCTTGAGGTCAACTAATGATGTGTCCCACTCTGGTGGGGGGTTTGGTAGTGTGGGAGGCTGTGCATGGGGGGGAGGTTAGGAGGCAGATGGGAAATCTCTGTACTTACCCCTCAATTTTGCTGTGAACCTAAAACTGCTCTAAACAATAAAGTCTATTAGAAGGAAAAGAAAAAAGCAGTATGATAAAGGCCCTACCAATAATAATTACAATTTTAAAACTAAAAATCTACATTATTCCAACAAACCCTAAGGGCCAGGGGCCATTAAGAAGAGGAGGGGTTATAAGAAGTTGTGAAATCTCATCTGGTTTGACTCAGAGAAGGCATAAATACTATTTAATTATTGATGTTGCTAGGAAAATGTAGTTTGAGTTAGTTAAAAGTTGAAGTAAAACTAGTAGAATAGAAATAGAATGTAGAACTTCAAAAGAGTACAGAAAAGAACAACAACAAAAACAACCCCTAATGAATCCAGTATATGTTAGGAAAGGAAAAGAAAAACACTGGGAAAATAGAAATAGAAAAATAAATGGGGGCACCTGGGTGGCTCAGTTGGTGAAACGTCTGCCTTCGGCTCAGGTCATGATCTCAGGATCCTGGGATCGAGTCCTGCATCAGGCTCCCTGTTCAGTGGGAAGCCTGCTTCTCCCTCTGCCCACCCCCCCCCCCGCCACGTGCACGCACTCTCTCTCTCTCACTGTCTCTCTCAAATAAATAAATAGAAAATCTTAAAAAAAACCCCAAAAAACATAAACGGAGCTGGAAAGAAGAGCATGACACCTAGCAGAGCAAAGGTGGATTCCCCTGATCAGGGGCTGCCTGGTTCTGGGTGTGGGGAGAGAGGAGGGGGCTGCACGGGACGTACTTTCGGGCCTCCTGGAGTGGGGTAGGTACTGGCAGGGGATGCTCTGGGGGCCAGCCCCCTTCATCCGAGGACGCTTGCAGAAAAGGAAGGGAGTTTGCAAAACCTGGTTCATTCCTTCCCAGCCACCTGTCTGCTTGGGGGTCTCCAGATGTTTCAATGGCGGGAAATCAGGAAGGCGTTAACACAGAAGCAAAGACTTCATCCGTCAGCTTTCCCTCTTCTGCAAGCTTTGGGGCACGCGGCTCCTCAAGGTTCACACTGTCTGGCTCGCTGGCCCCCCATCGATGTTGGGAGACCGTCGGGCAATTCCTCTCCTCCCCGGCCAGCTGTGCGCCCTGCAGGAAGCTGCGGGTGTGGACACAGCGCCTGTGCCGTCTCGGTCGTTGTTTCTGTTTCTCGTCCGCTCAATGTCCCTTTGGCCCAGCCTTGTCTTCAAGCAGCTGGGAGCTCGAGGACTTGGCAGGACCGTGTTGGGAAAGTGCTTCTGCTCCTCCACGAGGCCGTCTTTCTGTCCTGCCCCAGCCGCTGCACGCCGTCCGCAGTGCTCTCTCTGTTTCTGGCCTGTTGATGATCCTCTTTGCTATTTCCCAGCATTCTTTCCTTTGCGCGTTTTTATGTTCTGTGTTATTTCAGTGGAAGTTTGAGAGGAAGGGGATATGAAGAGCAACCTGAAGATGCAAGTTGCTGTTGCAAAATGGCAACCTTGTTATAACGAGTGTACTCTGCTTACTTTGAGGGTGAAAACACTCACTTGGGGGTACCAAATCAGTTACAATGTTTGTTAAGAAACAAAGCCCATTCTTTCGAGCACAAATGTGCTTCCCCAGGGCCTTTGCGTGACTCTTCTCACTGCTGGGCTGGCCCTTCCCCCAGATGCTCATGTAGCTTTTATCCTCTTCACTCAGTTCTCTACTCAGATGTCCCCTCCTCAGAGGGACAGTTCCTGAGTACCTTTACCTTCTCTCTCCTTCCTTGCTTTATTTCTTAGCACTTGTCACTCCTTGACTTTGTATTATGTATTCATCTGTTTGCTTTTTGCCTTTCCTCTCAATAGGTAAAAACTCCAAAAGGACAGGGCCTTTGCCAACATCTCTCCCTAGCACCTAGAACTGTGCCTGACACACAGACCTACTCTATCGGTATTTGTGAATATAAGGCTCTGTGATTGTGGAGAAGGGCACCCGGTCCAGCTGGGTTGGCTGAACCCCAGTCTTCACTTCCCTTTCTGTAATGTCAGATTCACACAACAGCTTGCCTTATAGTTTTAGTTGTTTTTCATATCTGGATTAATAAAAAATACCTCGCATTTCATTGCATAGTAATACATCGACATTCTGGTTAACAAAGCAGCCCTCTGTGATGTTGAGTTACGGAGCCTGGAGATGTCACCATGTCAGAAGTCTACCCCGGCTGCCAGTCTGCTTGGTGTTGGTAGTGTCCCTCCGAGTATAACCTTTTGTTTGTGAGCACGTAGCTCGGATCTGCCAGCTGGACCATCACTCAGATAATAAGGCGGTATAGCAGTTCCCAATGGCTGTGTTTGCTTGGGTCTGTCTTCGGCTGCCATGATTTTATTAATACCAGCAGTCACTCTTTACCATTCTATTATTTTCCTGGGTGATTAATGGTAAGCCTATGGATGAAAGGAGCTTTACAATAGTAAACGATTACTTAAGTCATGCTTTGACTACCTCCAGCTGCCTGTTCAAGTGGAAACCAACTGCTCAAAGAGGAAAGTAATTGCTAGATGTAGAATTTAAGTACCAAGAAGTGTTCACGTAGGAAAGAATGTTCCAAGGAGGACCGAGCATCGTGCGCACGGCCGGCTGGCTTCCAGAGCGGCGGTCAGGCCGTGGCCGGGATCAGCTAGTCCTCCAGGAGAGAGACATAAGCCAGGAACAATAGTTGTTGTGAGGAAGGAAGGAGGGAGCAGTGGACAGTGTGTAATTGGGATCAAAACAAAGTGGATTGTTGTGCGCGCCTCCAATCCATTGGTCATACAATCTCCAGCTTTTATTTAAACAGTGAAAATCTTACCATGTTACCTCCTGCCCCCTCCTCCAGAGTTCTGAAAAAAGGTCTCTAGATGTCCACATGGGGACCTCTGTCTTGGTCCCCCTGTAAATCCATAGTTCTCACTGGCCTTCAGGAGAGACCCCAGGCTCCTGAGCTGGATTCTGATCAGATGGAAGCATCTTTCGTGGCGCTTGCAGACACTGGGCATCCCCAGAGCCGCCCCCTCCACCTCCCTCCCTGCCTTTGTCCACTTCAGGCACTGCCATTCATCTTTAAGGAACAACCCAAACACCACCTCCTCTGAATCCTTGGCTCGGGCTCAGCCGGTCACTCCCTCTGTTGTGCCCAGCCCTGGGCGTCGCTCTCTGGTTGCATTCATTTCATGGGATAGTGGGTAATGGCTTTCCTGTACCCTTCCCCACTAGATTGTGAGTTTCTGAGGCGTTCAGACCACATCTTACTCATCTTGGGGGCCTCTGTGCAGGCCCCAGTCCCTAATCACAGAAGATGCTCAGCAAGGTAGTTGAATAAATCAACAAATGACAATCATTATCACATCGGAGATGCGGGACGCACCTCTCAGGACCAACCTTCCTTCCTACCGTGCCCTGTGGGAAAGCTGATGTCAGCCAGACCTGAGCACGGCCCATGCCTTGCTCGCTCCAGCATGCTCAGGACTTTCACTCCCCCAGGCCTGGAGTATCCTTCCCCTTTCCCTGGCCCTTCCAGCTCCCACCCATCTTGAAGCCCTAGCTAGAAGTTATAATGTGTCTGTTCAGTCCTAGTTGTAATGTGTCTGCTTCCCCTGATTATCTATGGACCCCTGATTATCTATGGACACTTTATCTTTCATCGCTGTAGTTTGGAGCCTGGTTGAGTGCGTGGAACATGGGATTTATTCCATAAATGGGTTTTGTGTGTGTGTGTGTGTGTGTGTAAATGAAAGATATACACTTAATGTTCTCATTATTCATTTGGGACTTACTTACTCCTGGTATTTTAGTTGCCTTTTTATATCTTAGACTTCTCAAAATTACCTTCAGTACCTATCCCAGGCCTGAAGATTTACTAGGCCCTTAACAAATATTGTTTGGTTTCTCAAGGCTTTCCCTAATATTGTGTGTCACCACTTATATTCTGTCATTATTAAATTTCGTAATGTTATCCCAGAAGCGAAAACAAACACTTACTTTAAACTTTAAGTCTAGGCTTTCTCAGAGAAGCAGTATTGTGGTAATCCTAAATAAATAGATAAATATGTAAGTAAATAGAGTGCTTGCTGCTGGGTGGCAGAAAAGTAGCTCAACACTAGAGGTCCCTCTCTCCATATCATCCAATGGCCCTTCGCAGGTCCCTCGCCAGCTTTGGCTTGGAACAAAAAGTAAGGAGCAAAGGAAATTTGAACTAGTGAATTCTCTGTGGCATTGCAAATTAGATCTTATACATCAGGCCTGCATCGCCGAGGCTCTGGCAGAACCACAAGAAGAGTACTATTTTCTGTCCCCAAATTCTAGCCCTGGTTTAATTTTATTCTATTTATATCTGGCTCTTGAATTAGCCATGGGACTTTATTTAGCTCTTTTTATCTCATCCCCATCTGGAAGGCAATCTGGGTTTGGTTGCTAGTTTTATACTGAATTCTCACTGTGGAATATCTGCAAGGAATGGTGTTCCCCTGTCCCTCATAGTGGCATGGCAAATGGCAAAGCTGAAATAGTTCGGTAATGAGATGGATGTCTTTACTCAGGGGAAAACATGGTTGGGGGAGTAGGGTACCTCACAAGCTGCAGAGCACTCTTCCCGAGGGATTCTGGGCAAGAGCAAGTTTTATAGTGTTGGAAGAGGCAACGTGGAAACAGGTCAGGGATTCCTTTTCAGGCTTGCAGGTCCTGCTTTCTAGGGTAGGGGGAGCTAGCTCGAGCTCTGAGGGAGTATGGTGATTGGCGTTATGTTAGCTTTCCTTGACTGCTGTGACCTGTAAGCCAGGCTGACTTAGGTTTAGATCTGTGGTGTGGGCCAGGCCACTGGGGCAGCCTCCATTTCGTGAGCTCCAATATAGGAATTAACTTTATCAGTTCCCCCACTTTGAGAGTATTGATCAAAATTTAAGATATTGGTGCCATTCTGAGCTATCACTTTTTGTTGATGCTGGAGTCAGGTTGGATCTCCAATTGGAAATCATAGGTTAGGATATCAAGGTCTAGGTCCCTTAGTTGGCCTTTTTTTTTTTTTTTTTCCCATCTTGTTTTTGGCATTCTGAGTGAAGGGAGATGATTTGTCTGGTCACCAGTGGCTGCCATATGCATTTAAAGCTTTTGCGAGAACACAGTGTACCAGGGAGACTATTAAAATGAATGACTATAAGCAGGACAATATCCAACGTTTGGAGGATGGTTGGGAGCCACGGTCCGCATGACCCAAACTAACTTAGATCAAATAGATCAAAGAAAGGCCCCATTGAAGGAGTCACTTTTTGTAAGCCAAGTGGCTTGTCCAGTGATTTCATTTAGCTGGCTCTCAACTTTCCCAGAAGTGTTCATTTAAGTGCAGCAAGTCAGTTGCAAAGAGAGTCAAAGGCTATGTTATTATCAAGAGCAACCCTGGCCAGAGAGGGTAGGGATTTTTGTTGGCCACCTATTGCAGTAGCAGCAGATTCTGCAACACTTTCAAGAGTTAAGGAGAAGTTCCTCATCATAGCCTCATGTATGCTTACTTGGAGCCAGGGTAGTAGGGATCTGCCAAAGGAAGCGAATTTTGAATCCTGAATACCTCCTGACAATTCCCATTTGAGCCTGGGATGTTGGTTGAGAGGGGCAGCCTGCCATGAAGGTTTGGTTGTGGACAGCCAGGTGTGCTGAGGTAACCCAGACCATGGCTCCCAACCATTTCCCATCTATTTAAACATCGAACCGCCCATCAGTGAGGGGGTATGAGTCCTCCGCAGATAAAGAAAAGCCCAGGAGGAGCACATTGGCATTGCTAAAAGTGATGTCCCGTGTGGAGGCTGTTGGAACAGTGGAGTGCATGGCGACCAGCCGAGGCTCTGACCTGGAAAGATGATAGCCCTAGAGGCAAGTCAGACTGAAGAATCTAGAGACAACAAGCGGATATTATACTAATTTCTTTTTCTGTTGGGCATTGCCTTGCAGGCTCAGGGTTAGGGAGTCTGATGCTATAGAGAGGGGGCTTAGTGTGGACAAGGCAATCAGGCAGTGGAAAGAAGCAGAGAAAAGTTTGTAACTGGGAGAACTACAGGATCCCCAGCCTCATGGACTGACCGGGGTGTTTGATGGCAAACCCATCAATCAGATAGGTTTCTCCCTTTCCATGAACTCCAGAAATATGGATGATAGCATTTTTTTTTCCAAGTGGCAGTAAGAGAAAGAATGGCAAAGCAGATACCAAGGGTCTCGAGAAGGGGTTTTGTGATGAGAGGGTAAAGGATCAGGATTCTTGTTCTAATGTCTTGGGTGGAAGCAGTCTACTTTGTGATTTCAGTAGATTCTTGTCCCAGTAAGCTTGATTTTAAGGACTCTAGTGTTTGAACAGGATGCAGAGTCATGTGGAGCCTTCTTCAGTTGTGAAATATGCACCTAAGTTTCAACATCTTGTAATTTGGCAGTGGTGTCTGTGCCCAGGAGTTCTTGGGAGGGTTCCTTCCATGAATCTCACTTTTGCAAAAGCATCACATTAAAATAATAATTGTCTGTAAATGACAAAAGACTTAAAAATGCCCGTGGTTAAAAATCTGCGGAGAGTTCAGTTGATAAGGAAATGTTGTTATTTCTGTGGCATACAAAAATTTAGGGTAATAATTGAACAATGAGAATGTTGACAAATTTCTAGACTTAAACTAATTTTTGGAATACCTGTATTAGTAACATATATCCAAACACATATAACCTAAGGTTTATCATCACTTCTTATTTGACAATGCTACCCACATAATTCAGCTTACCAAATAAACCTAATTTAACCTTTCTCCTTTACAAGGTGAGAGACAAATCCTTTGAAATTTTCCAGGAATTCTCTGGGAAATCTCAAAGTTACTTTGAGGTCATAAGACTCCATTTAGAATTTGGTTTGGAGGACTTGTCAAAATGGCAAAAGTTTTGAACATTTGACTGAATATAATCACAAATAATTAGGAAATAATACTTAATTATCTTATTTCACCAAAGTGACAATGGAAGATGTTAAAGGCAAATACAGAAGGTTACATAGTGATGAACAAAACTTACCTCATTGAATATTGAGAAGACTGGGTTTTCTTAACTAATCCTACCTGATAAAGACAACAGGAAGCATGGTGAATTATTTTGGTAAGACACAAAATTTTTGCTGTCCAAGTAGATTACTCAAAAGTTAAAAAAGAAAAAAAAAGCTTTCACAATTTCTTATGAAGAACAGACCAACAGTCCAAAAAAACTTTGTCCTTTTAACAGAGAGAAAACCAAATTCTAATTTGGTTCTAGTGTACTTTTTATATTAAAACTCATTTTTTAAAAACTTAAATCCATTCCAATCTTGGCCAGTTTAACCACACCTAAAATTCCTTTCCCAAGATTTTTTCTCATAAATACGTTACAATATTTTTTATATCCATTCAAATTTGTCTTAATCCCCCCCTTTTCATTCTGGATCAATAATTTTACTTTAGCACAAAATTACTCTCCTTTTCCCTTAGTAAAAAACACACACCCAAACCTCATATTTTTTCTTACAAAAACACATCCTACTTTCTTTTCATAAAGTTGTTAGCTTTATTATTTCTAGTAGTTTTAATTACATATATTGATTAGAATTCTTAACCCTTAGAATCATTAATTTCTAGTGAAAACCAAGAAGTAAGCATTTGTGGACTGTCAAACTACAATTCTGTGGATTGGCCAAACTATATATATATAATTTCTAGAAGTATATTCTTCCTTGTAGTGAATTTTTCAATGTGGCATGAAACATGTTTATGAATAGACTCAAATATCTTTTAGTCCCTCTGTAAAAGAAAGCCAAAAGTGGACAAACCTATGTTCAGTAATTAATGGTTCAGTATTTTATTTCAATATTTTATCAGTATTCAATGAATATTCATCATTTGACTTATTTTAGTATGACTTTAAGGTTTCAAGTTGCCATATTTTTTTTTTTTAAGATTTTATTTATTTGACAGAAAGATAGACAGCTTGAGAAGGAACACAAGCAGGGGGAGTAGGAGAGGGAGAAGCAGGCTTCCCGCCGAGCAGGGAACCTGATGTGGTGCTTGATCCCAGGACCCTGGGATCATGACCTGAGCCTAAGGCAGATGCTTAACGACTGAGCCACCCAGGTGCCCCAAGTTACCTTATTTTTTAAGTAGACATGCCATGAACGTAATTACTGTTGAAAAGTTTATAAACTTGTATCTTACTTACATCTATTTACTTGTTCTTAATAATTATGTTTACTCATGAGACATTAAACAGCTAAATATTTTACGTCATCCTTCTTGCCAACAAATTTTGTAACAGAGATAACATGAGCTTATTTGACTGTTAGTAGACCTAAGTAGAATAAAAGTTTTGTGCAGGATTGTATTTAGTATTGATAGCTCTAAAGAGCTGTCAAGAGTTTTTGTTTTCGTTTTGTTTTTAAGTAGGCTCCATGCCCAGCGTGTAGTCCAATGCAGGGCTTGAACTCAGGACCCAGCTCAGGTCTTGAGATCAAGAGTCAGAGGCTTCACGGAGCCACCCAGGTACCCCAAGACATGCCTGTTTTAATTAAACTAACTAACAAACTAGTTTTTATTTGCTGAATATTACCCTAGATCATGAAAACTTAAACAACATTTGTGTTAGTTTCTAAATTTCTGAGAATATACTTGATTTATATAAATGCTTAATTTTCTTTAAGCTAATCAAATAGAATTCTTTACAAAATAATTTTGACAGTACCAAGGTAGAAGAAAAATCACATAACACACACACATAGACGTACATAGTATACAGACAGATAAAAAACAGATCTGATAGCCTTTGTTTTAAAATTTTAGCCATTTAGGGGTGCCTGGGTGGCTCAGTCGTTAAGCGTTTGCCTTTGGCTCGGGTCATGATCTCAGGGTCCTGGGATCGAGCCCTGCATTGGGCTCCCTGCTCAGTGGGGAGCCTGCTTCTCCCTCTCCCTCTGCCTCTGCTTGTGCTCTCTTTCTCTGTGTCTGTCTGTCTCTCTCTGTGTCAAATAAATAAATAAAATCTAAAATAAAAATAAAATTTTAGCCATTTAGATGGGTACGATAATGCAAAACTCACTAATTTATAAAAGAACAGCTGGATCCAAAGTGTGTTTCTAGCAGAAGGAATAAATTAAGCTTACCTGCTCAGATGGCTTCATCTTTGTGAAGATTTTTCATTTTCCTAGTTTCCAAATTGCCTTTTCCTTTTTTCTTCTCTTTTTTCCTTCCCATAAGAATTACCTCTTTGAAGTTTGCATTTCAAAGAGATGGCCCTCAGTTCCTGGAGAAGACTAGGTAGAACATTTACATCTCAAAGGTACAGGGAAAGAATGCAAGTCCCTCTGAGAAGGATTTTGTTTCCTAAATTCAGAATTTTACAATACCTCCAGGCCTTTATAGATGAATTGGGGAGGTTTTAGGATTGGTAAAGAGGATAGGTGGGCTTTGAATTGCTTTTTGAGCTGAATGTCTGTTCTTGTAAAGGCTCAATTTATAAGATAAGGACAGTTGTTTTTAATTTCTCAGAATTGGGTTTTAACCTGAGTGACCTCACAGGCTGGCCTGCCCATTCAACTACATTATCTTTGGTTTCCTTCTTCTTTTTTTTTCTTTCCAGGTTGCTGCTTTATATCCTTATACCAGGGAGAAGATCTTCAAGTAAGATGGAAATCAAAACATTCCCCATGTTCTAGATTTAGAGCTCTTTGTCTTTGGAATGTTTTTCTTTCCTTCTGGGTACATAGTTTCATTTAGCTTAGGGGAGGAAGACATTAAAAAAAGTTCCTATCAGGCTCTGAATATCCCCTTTCAATTTGGCCAATCTCTGACCACAGAGCTGCTTAAAAAATCCCTTCAAATATCTTGTCAGGTTTCACCCAAGACAAACAGTCAATTTTCCTGGCAGTATTGAACAGCCCCCTGGATGCACAGGTGCCCCACAGAGGGTGCAAAAGAGAGTACCCTCTCAAGATCCAGAGCCACTGCCAACGATCACCTGAAGAAGGAAAGATTTAGACAGTTTCTCTTAGAACTGGCAAAAGTTGAAAGGACCCCAGCCACAAATGGAGTGCAACCCACATTTCTGTTTGGCCATATCTAGCTGCAAATGGGCTGTGATCTGCATTTCTGTGTGGCCATATTTTTAGAGCCCCCCCAACGGGAAGTTTGCCAAGCCAAGTTCTCAGGACGCCACATGAGACAAACAAGAAGGCAACAGTTGTTGGGCGCGTGGGTGGCTCAGATAGTTGGGCGTCTGCCTTCAGCTCAGGTCGTGATCGCCAGGTCCTGGGATAGAGCCCCCCAGTCAGGCTCTCAGCTCAGCGGGGAGTCTGCTTCTCCCTCTGCCTCTTCCTCTCCCCCCTGCTCATTCTCTCTCTCTCAAATGAATAAATAAAATCTTTTTTTAAAAAAGAAGGTAACAGTTGTCTCTGGGAGAGAAAGGATCAGTAATCAAGGGGTCTGGATTTGGAAAGGAAGGGCCATGAAACTTTACCTTCCTCTTGATTGGGCGCAGCAGAGGTTTGGGAGAGCTGAGTCTGGTAAGGATTCTCACCCTTTGTCCGCTTCTGCCAGTTTTCCTAGGATCTCACCTACAGGGTCTCAAGCAAGTGGGGTTTAAAGTGGAGAGTGTAGTTCTGGTATCTACCAGAATTTGGCAAAGTTTTCCATTAATTTTAATTTTAGTTTCCCCGTGGCTGTTTAAGGGAATAGCTGGTAGTAGTTACAGGAGAATCCTTTGGATCCTGTCAGTCTGAGAGGGGCCCATATGGAGGCCTTCCACTGAGGGTAGATGTTGGGTGTCTGTAAGACCACTAACTTGGCAGACTTTTGTTTATAGTCACGTAGTCTCTTCAGAGTAGAAAGGCAGTTCAGGTAGAGATTAGTAATCCCTAAGTATTCAGGTAAAGGAGGGTAAAGGGGAGTAGCGGGGTTCACATCAGCCTTATGGTCTTTTAGGTACCTCTGTGTCTAATTTTTCATTAGCTTTTTGCAATGAGTGTTTCAATGAAGCTCTTTCGGAATTTTGAAGCCCTTTGGAGGCTTCTGAGTGCCAGTTAAAATAGATACCCTATTCTGTTTGTTGATTTGGGAACAATTTATTTTTTCACAATACTTAAGGGGCCATTTTCCCCCCATACAAAACCAGTAACACCAAAATTTTACATTCTTCCAGCAAATTAAAAAGGTAATCAAGGTCATGTTTCGGGCCATCAAAAATAATGTAAAGACCTAATTTAGCATTTTGCAGCTGAAAAGGATTTTAGTCTCTATCCAATATCTCCTCTTATAGATAGGGAAATTGAGGCCCAGGACAGTTCAGTGGGTTCCCTAAGTCCATACAGTCAACTGGGTTAGAAGGCTTAAAAGTTTAGAAATAAAGTTAGAATTAAGAACTGGGTCTCCTGATCCCTAGGAAATTGCTCTACACTGAGCAAAAATGACTTGAGAGCTATTTGTGTGGGTTGGCTTATAGATTCATTGTGGAACCAAGACTCTTTCTGCTTTGTTATGTTTCTACTACTTTCAGCAAAAGATGGATACTTTTTTAAGTCACTGGCCACTTTCTGAATCATTTTCTCTCTCTCTCTCTCAGTCCACTATAAAGAAATTTTTTATCTTAATTTTAAAGCATCCCTAAGCTAAGTAGAATTATTTAAGAGAATAAATTAGGGTAATTTAAGTGGTGTTATTGGAAAAAATGTAGAAAAACCTTTTTTTTTTTTAATTTTTTTTTAAAGATTTTATTTATTTGAGAGAGAGAGAATGAGAGACAGAGAGCATGAGAGGGAGGAGGGTCAGAGGGAGAAGCAGACTCCCTGCCGAGGAGGGAGCCCGATGCGGGACTCTATCCCGGGACTCCAGGATCATGACCTGAGCCGAAGGCAGCCGCTTAACCGACTGAGCCACCCAGGCGCCCTGTAGAAAAACCTTTTAGTGAAGAAAGTGAATATGTAAACTGGTGAGGACCTGAAAAATGTCAATGTCAAAACAGAAGACGAATATACAAATTCACTTGACAAATGTAAAGAGAAGGAAGGCCAGAAAAAGCAGAATAGAAGTCTCACAGAGTATTTTATCTCTCATCTTTGTTTGAAAAATGGCAGGAGGAAAATTCTAAGAAACTATCATGAAATGAGTCAATCTATAAAGTAGGAAACAAACAAAAAATGAGCAGTATTTTGACTGCAACCCACTCAGACCAGCAGTTGCCATAAGACAGCTGGTGTCTGAGTATAACCACCGCCCCCTTTTAAAATTGGGGTATAATTGACATATAATATTGATTTAATTTTGGATATACAACATAGTGATTCAATATTTGTATATACTGCAAAATGATCACCACAATAGGTCTAGTTAACATCTATCACCACACATAGTTACAGCATTTTGTTTTTGTAATGAGAACTTTTAAGATCTACTCTCTTAGGGGTTTTCAAATATGCAGTGAAGTATTATTAACTATAGTTGCCCTGCTGTACATTACATCTCATCACTCGCTTATTTTATAACTGGGAAGTTTGTACCTTTTCACTCCCTTCACCCATTTCACCCCTGATCCTGGTCTGGCAACCACTGATCCATTCTCAGTATTTATGAGCTTGTTTTTTTTTTTTTTTTTTAAGATTCTACATATAGGTGAGATTGTATGGGATTTGTCTTTGTCTGACTTATTTCACTTAGCATAATGCCTTCAAGGCCTATTCATGTTATTGCAAATGGTAAAATTTCATTCTCTTTTTATGATTAAATAATATTCAATATATATTGAATAATATATTATTGATATATAATATTAAAAATATTGTGTATATATGCCACATTTTCTATACCCATTTACCCATTGATGGACACTTAAGTTATTTCCATGTCTTGGCTATTGTGAATAATGCTGCAATGAACATGGGGGTACATATATCTTTTTGACTTAATGTTTTTGTTTTCTTTGGATAAATACCCAGATGTGAAAATGCTGGATCACATGGTAATTTTTAATTTGTTGAGGAACCTCCATACTGTTTTCCATGTGCCTGCACCAGTTTACATTCCCACCAACAGTGCACAAGGGTTTCCTTTTCTCTACATCCTTACCAACACTCTTTCTTGTCTTTTTGATAATATCCATTCTAATAGGTGTGAGGTGATATCTCATTGTGGTTTTTATTTGCATTTCCTTGATGATGAGTGATGTTGAGCATCTATTCAAGTGCCTGCTGGCCATCTGTATGCCTTTTTTGGAATAATGTCTATTCAGATCCTCTGCCTATTTTTTAATGGGATTATTTGGTTTTTTAAATATTGAGTTGCATGAGTTCTTTATATATTTGAATATTAACCCTTGTCAAATATATGATTTGCAAATATTTTCTCCCATTCAATAGGTTTCAAATGCACTTCTTAAATGAATAATCTTGTCTAATTGGAATATTTCCCATAATAGCCATTTTAATTCTAGGTTGTCTTAGTAAGATTTTTGCCATTTTTATAGACATCTAAGCTTCCAGGACCATAGTTTTAGACATAAAATAAGCAGTTGTGTTCAAAAGTGGCACGTTTAATTCTTCGAAACTTGGGAATCACATTTCTTTAGCCAAGCCTTGGGTATCTTGGACCAAATTAATATGTAAGGGGATGTGTCCCTGAGTTAGGGATTTTGGGGTGTTTTACAGTATACCTTGTTGTACAGAGATTTTCTTGAGATTGGTAGGTGACCTACTGTCAATCTAACCCATTTCATGAGCAATTTATCCTAGCACGGGAGCTTTAAAGAGTTGGATGGTGAGCACTCTAACAGCTTTTAAGTGGTTGACCCATGACCACCAACTTTGCAGCTTTGGCTCTCAGAGTCCCATGAGTAACAGATCTATTATGTCTTTCATGAGATTTCTTTATAGTGGTAGATGTTCTAATGGCTATTAATAGTCTTGACTTAGGCCTACTTAGATTTTGATGTGGTCGAAAAATCCAAATTTCTCCTCTAAATTTATTTCTCCAAGTCCCCAGCAGTTTATACTATGGACTTACCTCAAGGCCCTGTGAGTCTTCTGATGGCTGCCATCTTGTTTTCTTAGACTGAGGGGTGTACCCATTATCTTCCTTGTTGAAATAGTCCTCCCTCATTCAACTAGATTTACTGTTTCTGGCTGCCTGTGCACAGTTTCTGAGATCTGTCAGGACCCCCTGAAGGCATTTACCTTGTAGAAGAGGTTCGACGCAAACCCAAATGTTGTGGTTCACAAAGTCTCACCTGGAAAATCTGGAGTCGGAAGGATTAAGACAAGCTCAAGGGGCTGAGAATACAGAGTTTGATCTGAGAGAAGCTTTGAGAGATCCTGGAGAGCAGCCTAAAAGGCAGAGACTCACTTCCAGGTGAAGGTACCTTCACCTGGATCCAGGAGAGGTCTCCAGGATCTTTGGCAGCTGTCCCATCTTGCCACCCAAACTGTCCAGTGACAAAACTAAAACAATTAGTAATGAGTTTGATGTCCTTTATTCAAGGGAAAACAATCCATGGATTGGGGAGTACAGTGTCTCAAACAGAGGAACATGCTTCCTGAAGGATTCTGGGCAAGAACAAGTTTTATAAAGTGTTAGAGGAGGCAGCATGGACACAGGGCATGACTGGCTAGTCATCCTATTTTCTACAGTAAGGTGAGCTAGCTAAAGCTGAGTCAGAGGGTTGTGATTGGAATACGTTAGCCTTCCTTGACAGGTGTTTCCCATAAGTGCAAGTTGACTTAGGTTTAGGTTTGTGACGTGGGCCAGGCCACTGGCAGGGCGAGAGCGGAGGGCTCCCATTTGTGGGTCCTGATATCCAAGTTAGCTTTCTCACACATGAAGGATATGAGAATGAACTCAAGTACCAGGGTCTCGCAGCTCAAGCTGTGCCTTTTCCAGGGCTGGCTTCACACCTCAAGGGTCAGGGCTCCTCTCAGCCATGGAGCACCTTCATTATTCACAAGCGGCCTGAAGTGCTGCAGAGGAGGCTCTAGGTGGGCACGTTATTCTTTCCAACAAGGATCAATAACTCATAACAAATCAGTAGAGGAGCTGGGGTAAACACTGCTTTGAAATGAGAGACAAATTTTCACTTGTGTCACTAAGTTTAACTTATGTTACTAAATAATAGGAGGACAACTTTCAAGGAACTAAGAAAATTAAGTTTCAGCTTTTTGTCACGGTGCTGACAGAGTTGTGAAGAAGAGGAGGCGAAAGGTGGAGGGTTCCCTGTAACCTCCTTGTCGCTAAAGCAAATATAGCTTTTTCAGGACCAATTTTGTATGATCTCCCAACTACAACACTGCAGACCCAGGCAAGAACCCGCCGCCCCCGTCTCTATCTGTATCACGAGGAGCCTCCATCCCTTCCCCTGTGAGCACCTGCCCCTTGGCACTTTGTTCCCCGGTGATGCACACAGGCAGCATGGGCCACCCTACATGGCACAGAACTTGGGGGGAGGTTAGTGGTGGCCCTGGATGGAGGCTCTGGGCAATCTGATTGTGGAATTCTGGGGTCAAGAAGTGGTGGGTAAGCTCCGGTTATTCGGGGTTGGGGGGGGATATCCTCTCGGCGTTGCGAACTCCTGCCTCTAGCTAGAGAATGACCAGCTCAAGGCCTAGGACCCTGGTTGTCCAGACATAAGGGTGATCTCAAGGTCTCCATTCTTGGTTCCTTTGTTTTCTGGTTCTATGTTCAGCGCTCCCTGAGCTAACGCCTTCCCAACTCAGGACCAGGGAATATCCCATGACTAACCACATCCTGTGGCGAAGTTCTTAAAGACTTTACCAAATCCAGTGGCTTTGGACTTGGCACAAAATGTATATAGCAAAGGAAATTTAAACCAGCAAATACTTGGTCAAGGCAAGCTTTCTTCTGGAGAGTTGAGATGGGGTTGGAAGTGGTAGAAAATGATACAACTTATCTATGCACTTCTACATCCGGGCATAACTCATTTTATTGCACTTTGCAGATGGAGGTAGGGGCAAGGGCAGGCCATCGGAAGACAGGTCACCTTGGCAGGAACATTATTTGGAGTTACAAAGTAATCAAAATCAAACAGATTCAGGGAAAGCTCTTTGCCTCCCTTACAACTGCCTAAAAATAATTTAGATAGAGGACCTCCTCCAGGAAGAGGGCTATCACCCCAGATCACCACATTATGATATGGAGCAGGTATGATGGACAGGGAGGAACCTGCTCGATCAAAATCCTCTCTTTGTCCCATAGTTTCTGAGTGGCCCAGCAAGCCTTTGTTTACCATTTATTCTTTTTTTTTTTTTTTTAGAGATTTTATTTTTATTTATTTGACAGAGAGAGACACAGTGCGAGAGGGAACACAAGCAGGGGGAGTGGGAGAGGGAGAAGCAGGCTTCCCACTGAACAGGGAGCCCGATGCGGGGCTCAATCCCAGGACCCTGGGATCATGACCTGAGCCGAAGGCAGGCGCTTAACGACTGAGCCACCCAGGCACCCCTACCATTTATTCTTTTTCATCTTGCTGTGAATTGCACGCCCCTCCTCTGAAGTCCCAGACCCCTAACCTCTTCTCCTTAGTTCAGGATGACACATACACTTCATTTTGCCTGATTGTCTTTGGAATTTCCATATCTGTGCGGATTCCCTTGTATGTATGCTATGAAATTTGATTTTCTCCTGCTAATCTGTCTCATGTCAATGTGATTCTTAGTTCAGCTAGAAGGACCTTGAAGGGGACAGGAATTCTTGCTCCCCGACACAGATACTGGTTTTTTGGTTTTATTTGTTTGTTTGCTTTTACAAGTTGAAGGTTGGTGGCAGCCCTGCATTGAGCAAGTTTATTGGTGCCATTTTTCCAATAGCATTTGCTCAATTTATGTCTGTAGGTCACATTTTAGTAATTCTCACAGTGTTTCAACTTTTTTGCTATTACATTTGTTATGGTGGTCTATGATTAGTGATTACCCATCACTCGCTAGAAGCTTCAGTGATGGTTAACATTTTTTAACAATAAAGTATTTTTAAAATTAAGGTACATACATTGTTCTTTTAGACACAATGCTATTGCACAATTAATAAACTACAGTATAGTGTCAACATAACTTCTATATGCACTGGGAAACCAAAAACTTCCTTTAACTTCCGTTATTGCAATACTTGCTTTATTGCGGGGGTCTGGAACCAAACCCGCGGCATCTCCATTATGTGCCTGTACGTTACCAGTGTCCCCACTTGCTCCAAAGTGATTCTTGACTACTTTCAGAATGGGCTACCCCCAGAGAATGCTGAGGGTTTTAAACCAGAAGGCCAAACCCCCTTTGCTGGGAGTTTACAAAGGGTGGAGGTGGGGGTAATGTCACGGACACGGCCTCCCATTGGGAAAGACTCTACAGATGTTTCTGACATCTCACTTTCAAAGGCCATGTGTCAGATGATAGACATGTTAGTTTGCCACCCTGGAATTCTGCTTGGGGTTTTGGCAGAGCCTCTTAGCTGGCTGTGACCTGGCCACAAAATGGGAGGAAGTTAATGTGTTTTGCATGTTATTGGCAACTCTGGGCCCTCCTCCGGTAGTGAAATAACTCAGGAAATTCTTTTGCTGACTCCTTACTGTTTTCATTTTCCCCACAGAAACACAACTCAGGGGCCTCTGTGATTTCCAAATCAATGAGCAGGAACACCTGTGAATCGCTAATGGCTTGAAACTTTGGGGAAACAAAGCTCAAAACCTGACAGTGGCCTTCTGATTAATTGAGGGAGAGGCAGTGTGCAACCTTGGATCCAGAGCAAGCTGCATTTTCCCAGCATCTTGTCCCTTGTTTGGTTATGAACACGTCCAACCTCCTATGAGGTGCACAAATTCTGAAATGGAATCCAATTAACCTTTTGCAGAGTTTCAGCTGGGAGGCTGTACAGCACATTTGTTTCCCTAATTCTGCCGTCGTCATGATGCTAATCGATGATAGCACATTGAGGGACCTAATAGTCATTGTGTTTTTATAGCCTGGCAATTAACTTCTCCATTTTACTGCAGCCAGGAAGGCTGGAATCCCAAGGCAGGATTCTCCCTCACAGCTTCCCTTGCTTCTGAGCTGTGCTGTTTGTGTATTTGGCAGGTGCCGGAAAAGCACCCCTCCATGTACTCTCCCCTCCGTGGGATTACAGCAGAACAACAATTAAGCTTCAGTAAGAAGAATGTCAGTTTCAAAACATTACAGTCTCTTTCTATATGGAATGTGTTTCTTTGGGAGATGTAGAGCCTCTACTGGGCCAGTAATTTAAAAAGAGAGAGATTGGGTTATTCTGGTTTTAAATTGCTGTGTTGCAAATTACACCAAAAACTTTAGTAGCTTAAGGCAAAAATATTCATTTATCGCCACCGTATAGGTGTGCTAAGTGACCATAACAAAGTACTGCAGACTGGCGGCTTAAACAAAGAAATTAATTTTTTTTGAGGTTCAGAGATCAAGGTGTAGGGAGGGTTGGTTTCTTCTGAGGCCCCTCTCCATGGCTCTTCAATGGCCATCTTCTTCCCGTGTCCTCACGTGGTCTTCTTCTTGTCTGTGTCCTAATCTCCTCTTCTTATAAGGACACCAGTAAGACTGGATTAGGGCCCACCCTAAAGTCCTCTTGTTAACTTACTTACCTCTTTAAAGGCCCTACCTCCAAATACAGGCACATTCTGAGGTCCTGGGATTTTGGACTTCAACCTGTGAATTTGGGGGGACACTTGTGCATCTACCATTTGGACAGAGGTCAGCAGAGACAACTCATTTGTGCTCCCCAATATCTGGGGCATCAGTAGGGATGACTGGGGCAGCTGTGGCCATCTCTCTCTTCAGTGGCTCTCTCCCTAAGTGCCCTCTCCATCACTGGCTGCTTCAGGGTGGCCGACTTCTTACTTATGTGCTGGGTCTGGGATCCAAGAAAATGAGGCAGAAGAAGCTACAAGGCCTTTTACAGCTCAGTCTTAGAGGTCATTGTTAGTCCTCCTTTAGTCAATGGGTCACACAGGGCCAGCTCCAAATCAGCATGGGAAGGGTCTGCAAGCATGTGAATCGTGGGAGGTCTGGATCACTGGGGCGCCATCTTGGAGGCTGGCTCCCATGGGAGAGAAGATGGGCCTAACGTACATTGCTGAAAGGAGGATGGATTCTTGGGAGAGTTGAGGTAATCATGAGTCTGGTCGTGGCAACAGAGAGAAGGGAGAGATTTGAGGAATGTTTTAGAATTAAAAATGACAGGGCTTTGCCGCTGGTTTGGGGGTGAGTTGTGGTGGTGGTGGTGGTGATGTGTGTGTGTGTGTGTGTGTTGGGGCATGGTTCTAGAATGCTTTTTCATGGACAAGTCTTGGTCAGACATCCAAATGGATGTAGATATCCATGGCACGGTCTCCATGATGTCCAGTTGACATCATATCAACAAAATCTACATGGAACACTTGGGGCCAGATTGGTTTCGATATTGAAATTACGCTAGGACCCCAGAGGTCTCCAGCTATGGAGAAAAGAACCCCAGTGCTGTGACAATGACCACTTGGCAAGGCTTTCATGAGCATTAAGTGAGGCTTATTTCATTTCTATGAAGGGCCTGGTAGCTGGTAAGTGATAAGCCGAAGTTTCTTTCTTTTCCTTTATGGTCTTATGATAATTTATGGCCTTAAAATAATTTCTTTAAAAAATAAGATTTTAAAAATAGTAATTCCGTTTCCCTAGCAATTTCAGAAAGTTTATTTCAGGCTTAGGCACAGTTTCTAACTCTGTATAATAGATGAACCAGTACACTATAGTTTAGCGGGGGTCAAGCCAACACAATCACCCCAAAGGTATTTGAAACTAATTTGTGACAAATCTTTCCATGATAATAGCAACTGTATTTTTTTTTTAAGTTAGGTGGAAAACAAGTCCCAAGAAAGTGTGCAAAGCTGTTCCCAGAGAAACAATAAAATCCACAGGGAAGGACATCAAGAGGCTGTTCTTCCAGCTGCCAACAAAAAAAGAATAAACACTATGGTCAGCCCCGAATCCAAAGCACAGCTTTTGGAAAATAAAAATTTATGATCTGGATATAAATGGTGATGAATCACTTGGCAATACATGTTTTCTGGCATAACCTGTCAGAAGTAACGAGCCGTAGTCTGTTCCAAAGTTCATCTGGTTGTAAGTGTTCCCTATAAAATACGGAAGAGAGTGGGACACAGTTTGTCTGAGTCTTTGCACGACTCTCCTCCAATTACTGTACTTCTGTCCCTGTCACCAGTGAAAATAAATGGGCTGATAATTACAGCCTCAGATACAGTCTCACAGCCTGTATTTCCCTGGGCTTCACCAGCCTGTGTGTCTAATGGGGTCACATTATGAGTCATAACTCAAACTTTATTGCCTCCTACCAATGCCCCCTTGCCCCTCTGCTCCTCCACCGACCTCCATTTCAGTGCGAGGTTCTCCCCTCACATCTCAGGCTCTCCCTGGGGCATGCCTCACTTGCCCTTGGGTAAGTCTGCTCCTCGGATACTGTCCCTGTTCTGGGCATGTGATGTCCCCCTGGGCGCATCTGATGTCATACTATTTTTGCTGGGCCTTATGGTCTTCCTCTTTTACCACCACGTCTTTTTCTGGCCCTAATTCCTGGGACCCTCCTGGTGCCAGAGTTGTGTGGTGGTCTGTGGCAAGACAGGGTAGAACCAACACCTCTCTCCTGTTACTCTATGTTGTGCATGCATGTGCATAGGCATGGGTGCTTGTAATCCATAATGCTTGCACCGTAAAGTTTTACAAATACATGAATGAAAAAGCCTATCTGGTTTTACATGTCGCCTTCTTCCTCCCTCAGAAGCAAGTAAGAGGCAGTGTGCCCGTTCTCCAACCCTTGCTCTCCACGCCTGGCTCCTTCTCCCCTGCCTAGAATGGACCCTCTCCCAGAAACACCTCGGTTCCCCGTGCAAATAGTGAGTCTGTCCTGCTGGTTTGCCTTACAAGTTCAACACCCATGAATCCCAGCTGAAGCTCAGGCTGGGACCTGTATTGCATTTTCTTTTTAATGAAATATTTGTAGTTCTTTTGCAAAGGTTTTCATGGTTACCCATGAATCCCTTCTTGGAAGGTGGAGAAATGAGCCATGTGAAAATTGGGGGTATCAGAGCATGTTTCCTGGCTGGCTCCCTGGATGTGCTTGATCATTTGTGTGAGACCTTGACCCTAGCTGTATTGCTCTGTCTGTCCGATAGGTAGCTGACAATACCCATTCTCTTTGATCTCCCGCTGGTTCTGTTAGAAGTGCTATGTCCTAGGAAAGCCACTGTGAGCAATTATGGGTTCAAGATGTGGAAATGTGAGGACAGAAGAAGGCCTTCTTGGCCTATTCTCATTTTTATTGCTTTTAGATCAATTTTATTTGCATATCTAACTTCAGATAATGGTCTTTTTTTTTTTTTTAATTATCCATAGGGAAATTGAGGGGGGGGAAAATCCAGGAAGTTCAAAAAAATTCTGAGGGGCACCTGGGTGGCTCAGTTGGTTAAGTGTCTGCCTTCAGCTCAGGTCATGATCCTGGAGTTCCTGGATCGAGTCCCACATCGGGCTCCTTGCTCAGCGGGGAGTCTCCTTCTCCCTCTGACTCTCCCCCCTCTCATGAGCTCTCTCTCTCTCATTCTCTCTCTCAAATAAATAAATAAAATCTTAAAAAAAATTAAAAAAAAAAAAATTCTGAGCCCTGCCAGGGCATCTTTCTTAACAATCGTCAGTGACCTGCCCTGGACACGAACTTGAAACAGAGATGGAAAAGGGAGAACACATTAGCACCAAAGCAGACTGATACCTGTTCCCTTCTACAGTTTGGGCCCCATTCCAGGATTTCAGCACACGCGGTCTGTCTTCTTCCAGAATGACTTCATGTCATACTGTTGGTTTTCACGAGCCATGAAGGACACCAGTCCAGGTCACAGATGGCTGGTCCCAGTGAGTCATACTCGCAGTTCCAAGATCTCTCCCTGTGAGCGTGATTGATGGGAGCTTGGGGAAGACTGCACTTCACCTTTCCAGAGGTTACCATGGAACCAGCTAAACTCAGCTGAGATTTAAAAAAAAAACAAAACAGAAAACTCAAGGTTTTTTTAACGAGGTTATAATAGCAGTAACAGAGATTTGAACAAATAAGCACCCAGAATCCCAATATACCAATAAATAACGATTTTATTTTTTCTGTGTTCACCTATAGTATAAGAAGCAAAAAAAAAAAAATTGTATAAAGGGTGATTGAGGCTTTGAGTGAATGTACAAAATTGATTAAATATACATATAAATGGACCTACTTGGGTAAAAGCTATAGTTGATACTGGATACTCCTAATTTATTCAAAAGGATAAAAAAAAAAAGAAATGAGAAAGCTATATTATTTTCACACATCCTGACTGAGTTCCCTTTTGTCTAAGAGGAGGACGTGTCTTAATGCCTTTTATTTTTATTTTTTAAAAAAGATTTTATTTATTTATTTGACACAGAGAGAAAGAGAGAGAGAGAGAGAGCACAAGCAGGGGGGCAGCAGAGGGAGAGGGAGAAGCAGGCTCCCCACAGAGGAGGGAGCCTGACACGGGGCTCGATTCCAGGACCCTGGACCATGACCCCAGTGAAGGCAGACGCTTAACTGACTGAGCCACCCAGGTGCCCCACACCTTTTATTTTTAAAAGAAAACTATCAGTTTATTACTTGTTAGGAACTTACAGTAACAAACTGTACATACACTTATAAAAGTAACATACACTTACGGTAGAAAATCAGCAAAAAAATTAAGAAGAAAGTAGGTGCGCCTGGGTGACTCAGTCGGTTAAGTAACCAACTCTTGATTTCGGCTCAGGTCATGATCTCAGGGTCGTGAGATCAAGCCCCGCATCGGGCTCATGCTCCGCCCTAAGTCTGCTTGAGATTCTCTCTCTCTCAAATAAAATAAATAAATAAAATCTTTTAAAAAAAATACGAAGAAAATAAAAATCTCTTGTAATTTCACCACCAGGGATGCTCTACTTTGTTTATATTTTTATGGTGTCTTCTCTGCATGTATGTGTACTTTAAAAACTAAATTTAGTCATGCTCTACTGACAATGTTTATTTCTGCTCTTTTCACTTCTTATGTGCACAGCATCTCCTCAATGCCATTAAATATTATTTGAGGGCATCACATTAAATGGCTGTATCATCATCCATCACAGAGATTCTTATATCACTGAACGTTTGATTCCAACATTTATCATAATCACTTCAGTGAACAAGTTTGTACATTGACCTTTGCTTGGGTTTCAGAAAAAGTCCTTAGGGAAGATGCTCAGAAAACATCCTGCTATTATTAAAGCATGAACAGTGATATTCTTTGTTTGTTTCATTCTTTTTCTTATCATTTTGGTGGTTATCTTAGGTTTTACAGCATAATCCTTGACTTCTCAGAGCTTAATATTTGGTGCTTTTAGCTCTCTTTGGATAAGACAGGGTCCTTATAACACTTTCCACCTCACAGGTGATCATTGCTGTCTATTTTAATTTTCTATTTTCTATCCCACAAAACTTTTTTGGGTTCGTAAATAATCAAAAGTTACTCATATGTACCCACTGATTTACCCTTTTCAGTGTGCTTCATTTCTTCCGGAAACAGTGAACTTTATCTGGGATCATTTTTCTTCGGCCTGGAGAACTCACTTAGTGTTTCTTGTACTGTGTGTGATCAGATCTCTGCTTCTGTTTGCACGAAATGTCTTTATCTCGCCTTCTGGAAGGATCCTTCCAGTGGACATAGTTGGCACTTCTTTCATGCATTTGCTTTCTGTCTTCCTTTTCTTTTTCATACCGGTCTAAGTGTTGCTCCTTTAAAGCTAATTTGTCTTTCTTTTCAGGCTGATTTTAAGATTTTAATTTTTATATATTTTTTAAAAGTTTTACTAATATGTACTCAGATAAGCATTTTTTTCTTTTTTCTTCCTCCCTTCCTCCCTTCCCCCCTTCCCCTTCCCCCCTTCCCCTTCCCCACTTCCCCCTTCCCCCCTTCCTCTCTTCCTCCCTTCCTCCCTTCCTCCCTTCCTTCCTTCCTTCCTTCCTCCCTCCCTCCCTCCCTCCCTCCATCCCTCCCTCCCTTCCTTTCTTCCTCTCATTTGGAATTTGTAGGGCTTGAATTTTTAGCTTCATATCTTTTCTTAGTTTTAGACAATTTTACCCAAATATTTCTTCTCTCCAGCTTTTTTTCAATCTCATTCTGAGACTCCAGTTACACTGCTAGACCTTCACCCATCACCCTATATGTTTCCTACCCTTTTTTTTACTGTATTTTTTAATCCTTCTGTCTCTGTGGTTCATTCTGGATCTTTTATTGTTAGCTACATGTTATTTGTTAATTCTTCCTCCACTTATCTAATCTACTGTTAATCCCACTCTTTGAGTTTTTAATTTCAGTTATTACAGTTTTTAATTCTATAATTTTAATTTCCTTTCAAATATTTTCACATTCCCTGTTGGAATTCTCAGTCTTGTTTATTCCCTTGAAGATGGTTATTATAAAATCTATGTCTAGTAACTATAATTTCTAGAATCCTATAGGTCTGCTTCTCTTGTTTGTTATATCTGCTTATTTTTATTCATGTTGCCTTATCAATTCATGTGCTGCGTTATTTTTGGTCGTGAATTTACAAAATTGTTTGCAGAAATACTTAGGAGCTCAAGAGCGATTGATTGTATCTTCCTTTGCCAGTAGGGTGGAGGGCATGAACCATCTGAGATTTCCTTGATACAATTTCAGGGGTTGATTTATCATTCAGATGCCTCCAAGGGCCTCAGGTATCTCCACCTTATCCTACTCCTAGGATGGCGCTCTTTACAGCCCTCCCTGAAGAAAGGGCATTCACCAGGACGTCCCCATTGTTGGAGTCTAGATCCTAGACCTTTTTCTCTGTCAGAAGCAGTACTCAGTCTTTCAGCAATGGCTGGAGAAATTGGCAAATACTTCTAGGGGAAATCAGTGCTAAATGACAGCTGATGTCCCTGGAACTCTGCCCTCTCCCAGGTCCCAGCCCAGTAATTCTTCCCGGTCTCATCACTTCCCTTTCCTCCTACAAGGCCAGGAGGAGAGCTCGCAGGGCCCGGGTGCAGATGGGTCCCTCTGTCTCCTTTGAGTCCCAGGAGAGCACCCCAGGAGGCCACTGTGACAAGCCGATGTCACCACCATTGACCCAGCACCGAGACAGAAACCCGTTTCATTATCTACCCGAAATAACTTATCTTCTTTCCTTTTGAATTTCAAGTTTTATTGTTGCTTTTCTTTTCCTGCCTTAAAATGAAACCCAGTGAAATGCCGTTCTTGATGGCAATATCATGATGCTTATGTCTTCGTCAGATCTGCTTTGAGCGGTGGGGGAAATTTCTGGTGGGGCTTGGGTCCTTTTTCATCCTCATATTTATTTAGGAAAGAGCACCAGATAAGAACCCAGGATAGCTAAAACAGAAAGTGTGAGGCCAAAGCCACAGCTCCCGTTATCAAAGCCAGCCATCTCCGTGGCTGATCTCAGTTCTGATGTGTTCCAGATCCTGAAAATACCACGGCTTTATTTTCCGCCATGCCCAACAGCCAAGTCTGACCTTCAGAGGGACAGAGAAAATAAGCATACTCTCCAGAAAGGAATGATGTCAGCTCAGGTCTCTTTGTTGCTTTTCATCCCTGGGGTGGGTGGGGGGGCGGGCAAAACACAGCACATTTCCCAGAAAACCACACTGGCTTCCCAAGCTTTACAAATGCTAGGGCCCCAGAGTACAGAGCTGCCCGCCATCTTAGGGTACACAACCTGACTCCTTCTCTCACTTATGCTTGATGAAATATCAGGCTGTCAATGGGAATGAAAGGAAGAAAGTAAAAGTTAGAGCAATTGCATTTTTTTTTTTTTTTTACTCTGCTTCCTTCTCTTTAACAACATTTATGCAGCTAGAAAGGACCAAGTGGAAGCCGGGAGCACACAGGGCTGGCTGGAGAGGCTCGGCCCCGTGGGGGAAGGCGGGCGTGATGATGTCTGAGGAGCTACGTTGCTCCAACCAGAACTTTCCTTCCCATGCCGCCTGGCTTGGTTCCCAGCCCTGTGGCAAGTGCCTGACAGGAGGGTAGTTTGTGGTGTGGGGTGCACTGTGTAGGGTGGAGCCCGTCCTAATCATGGGGGGATGGAGACAGAGGTCATGGCAGAGGTTTTCCACGGTGCTCTTCATTCCTCTGCTTCTAGACCCAGGAACCTTGCCCGTGTCCTGGTCTCCATCTTGTTCTCCGTTAGTCCCTAACTAATTGTTAGTTGACTTGAGTGGAATCTCTGTGGAACAGATATGTTGTGACTCTCATCTCTGTCCAGTGCCCAGCTTCTGTGGTTTGCCCGTAGGCAGGTGCAACCATATAGCCTCTAGCATGTGGCAGGCCCGTGCTCCACACTGGGGGTGCGTAAGTGGGCAAGATGCTCCCAGCTCGTACATTCTAGTGGGAGAGACTGACAGCAAGTGAATAGGAAGGATATAGGAAGTGCTCTTAGGACACACGGAGTCCTCATGGGAGGAGGAGTCATGGAAGGCTGGCATTTCTACAGGGAGGTCAGGCAGGGCTCTTTGATAAGGCCACATAGGAGCAGAGACCCGAGGGGAAGGAGGGAGGCAGCCATGGACATATCTGCAGGGAGAGTGTTCTAGATGAGGACCTGAGGCAGGACCATGTCTGGAGAGAGGAGAGGCTCTGCTGGGAGCTGGTGGGGCCAGAGCAGGATGCGAGTGGTGGGCTGAGAGGCAGGCTTATGGGGTCCGATGGCACAGTGCCCTGAAGGCCACAGTAAGGAATCTGAATTTTACCATGCAAGATGGCAAGCCTGGGGAGGGCCTTAGATAAGGGAAGGACAGGATGCAGTGTGTTAAACCAGCTCATCATGGCTGGTGGCTGGAGAAGGCACCAGTGGGCAAGAGCAGTGGCAGGGACACCAGTTGGGAGATCGTTCTGGTAGTTTGGGAGCTCCAGCTTTCTGGGAATCAGCATCCAGTGACTTTGCGTGCTAGTCCCAATGATTGCATTCTTTTCTTGTTCAAATCCTGCCTCTCCTTGATGCTCTGGGTTCTAGGAACTGGCCCTTTCTAGGGCCCTGTGCCCGAACACTATTTTTATAAATTTCCTGGAGCTACAGGGCTTCCTTTTCTTACTTGTCTCCCCTCCCCACCCTACGGGGGAAGCCTGTCTCTGGAGCCCAGGCCCGTGGTCCCAGCATTCTTCCTGCTCCTCTGTGCCAGGCACTGTGCAGGGAGCCAGGAACTCAGAGCTGGACAGGACAGACACAGTTCCCGTTCTAAGGGAGCTTACAGTCCCACAGGGCAGAGATAACATGGAAACATCAAGGAAATGAACAAATACACAGCTGAAGCCAATGAATACCTTAATTACATGTTTATGAGCTATCTAAGTCCTGGGAGAAAACCAAAGAAACATGAGAGGGTGGGTGTATTAGTCAGGGTTGTCCAGAGAAGCAGAATATATATACATATATATATAATATATAGTATATATTAAACATAAAAATGTATATAAATGCATTTAATATATAAATATATATATTTTATGTGTATGTATAGAGAATATTTTATATATATGTTATAATATATATATTTATATATATGTTATATATATATTTATATATATGTTATATATATATTTATATATATGTTATATGGAGGAAGGGGAGAGGGAGAGAACATATACATCTTCCATATATATATGTTAGATATGGATGTATAATGTATATACTATTGAGAGAGAGATTTTAAGGAATTGGGTCGTGGGATTATAGAGGCTAGCAAATCCAGAATCCACAGAGCAGGTCAGGAAGCTGGAAACTCAGGCAGGATTCCTATGTTACAGTCTTGAGGCAGAATTCTTTCTTTTCTGGAGAACATCCGTCTTTGCTCTTCAGGCCTTCAACTGATTGGGTGAGGCCTGCCACACCATGGAGAAAAATTAGCTTTACTTAAACTTAATTGATTGTTAATGTTAATCTTATCTAAAAAAACACCTTCACAGCAACATCTAGACTGGTGTTGGACCAAACAACTGGGCACCATAGCCTAGCCAAGTTGATACATAAAATGAACTTATATGGGGGAGTTTACTTTAGTAAAGTGGGCTTCCTTTAGACAAGGTGGGTGTGGAAGCCGTCTGGGAGAAGGGGACATTTATATGTGGATTAAAAGAATGAGAAGGATGTAACCATGTGAAGGAAGGGGGGGAAAGTCATGAGCACAGGTCTTGAGGGGAAGTCATGAGCACAGGTCTTGAGGCAGAGAACCTGATGTATGCAGAGCAGTGGGAGTGTATCTGGGCACAATGGGAGAACAGAAGTATGGTTGGAGAAAGGGATGGGAGCCAGGTTACTCAGAGCCTCACTTATGCGGGCCCCTGTAGTTCCAGGTACGGAGTCTGAATTTCATTCAAAGTACAATGGGAACCTATGGTGAGGTGTTAGGCATTGGAGTGCTGTGATCTTACTTAATTTTGAGAGAAGCCATCTTTCTGCTCTTCGAGGAATGGAGTGGGTGGGGAAGGCTGGGATTTGGGTGACATGAGTGAGGGACTTGCCTCAGGTGCAAAACTTAAGGAGACACAAAAAAGCTCAGTCATTAGGATAAATGATATTTTGATGCACTAGTTTCAAAATACAATATTAATGCAAAAAAAATCCATGATGAGCAGTGTGTCCAAATTTTAAATAAAGACAGGATCCAACAGTGCCGTGCTGAGCCATACGGAGGCCTGAGGCAAAAGAGAAAACATTGCTCTGTTATATATGTTTTTATATTTTTTAAATAATTAATTTTTCAGGACATTGTAATAGTTGAAAAATATTGAGAAATGGCGAAGTAGGTATGTTAAAACTCCCGTGATTATTTTTGATTGAAATATTGGGAAAATTTATTGATACCTTTTGTAAAATTTAACATTTACTAAACATACTTTAAAAGTTACTTTCTCCCACTGGTTGTCACTTAGAACCCCCAGCTGAAAAGAAGATGGACAAAGAAGTAGATTTTGAAAATACTACTGATTCCTTCCATTATATCCAGGAAAGCAAAATTATAATAAATTATTATTTTTTTAATTATAATAAATTCTTGGGGCACCTCTGTGACTCAGTTGGTTAAGTGTCTGCCTTTGGCCCAGGTCATGATCTCAGGGTCCTGGGATCAAACCCCACATCCGGCTCTCTGCTTGGCGGGGAGTCTGCTTCTCCCTCTCCCTCTGCCGCTCTCCCTGTTTGTTCTCTCTCACTCTCTGTCAAATAAATAAATAAAATATTTTTAAAAATTATAATAAATTCTGTTTGGAGTATAAGTAAAATACTTAAAATAACATTGTAAGTTTTAATTCATCTACTTTTCAATCTTTCAGTATTTTCAACTACTTTAAAGTTCTGAGAAACATTACTATTAACACGTTCCCTAAAAACCTGTGGCTAGAGGTGCACATTTTTCCTTCCACCCCAGGCTCCAGTGTGACTTTCGTGTGGCACTGTTGCATCATGTCTTTATTTATAATTTTGGTATTTTGTTCATCACAAATACATCTGCATTAAATTAGATTTTTAAAAACTGTTGCACTGAACGAGAATTTATCCCGATTCCTGCATTTTTCAGTATATTTTGCACCTTTGCACTTGGCAGGGGAACACTGGCCGCACCTAATTTGGACCCTGCTGGGAAGTGGGGTGGTCAGTGAGAGCCTACTCTGACAGCCCAGGGGAGGGTGTGCTCACTGGGGCCGGGTGGTGGAGGTGGAAAGGGAAAACAGTCTGGAAAGTATGAATGAGTATAACCACATGGAGCGTAGTATTATGGTTCCTTGTTGCTATGAGGATAATCATTTGCTGCTTCTTACTCTTTGTCTTCCCTGGCAATGTGGAGTCAAGATGTAGTTTTGCCTTAGTGGGGTAGTTTTGCAAAAGCCAAATTTCAACAATTACATAGTCGTTTTTCACGTTGGGCCAGTGTTCACACCCACAAAGCCAGCCATTTTCTTTTAACATTTTGGACATGGGAATTGGAAGGAAATATATTCTGTAGGCAGTTCTCTTTCCTAGCCGGGTGCTGCAGACGGAATAAATATGGCACCGAAGGCAGCTGACCATCATCACATAAAGGAAATAGTACCTTCCTTTAAGAGACCCGGGCCAGGAATAAGCCGATGTGGCTTCTGTGTCCATACTGGCTCGTCTCCCGTCTGAGACTCACAGACGTGGATGGCAACTCGTGGTTATTGCTACGAGCAATTGTAGCAATATCACTGATGAGTGATTTTTATTAAGTCTTCTCTAAGTTTTCAATAGTGACAGGTGAGGGAGATACAAGGATGATACAATGATGATACTTTGAGAGTAGTTCCCAGGGATAGGATCGTTCTGGCATGGATTGGGAAATTTTCTGGTGATGGTTTTTTTTTTTTTCTGAATGTCTCATTAATTTTCTTTCTTTCATTTCCTTTTTAATTTTTTTTCAAGGTAGCTTATTCTCATTTAAACGATATGCTCCCAAGGAAAGAGCATGTGCAAATTATCTTTTGTTAGAAATAAAAGGGCATGTCATGAATGCTTTTCCACCATAGGGTTTCAAAGAATGCACTCACTCTTCTGGACAGAGAAATAATTGACTCTGAATTAATTATGCAATGAAGATTAAAATGTAATTTTCATAGCAGGGGTCCTTTGGGTACTTTATCTTTCCATCACAGGTGAGGCAGAGCTGCTGGGTTTCCTTCTCTCTGAGCTGCCATGTATTGATACGGGATGTGTGTAGAATCCTGAGAGGGTGTCACATTTGGGGGTCATAATGGTAGTTATCAAATTGACAGTGACCACATTATTTGATTTTTCTACACTCACTTGGGATCTAGTTTTGGAGCTCATGACCATAAATACCCTAAGTATCGTGTCTTAGAACTGGTGACTTTAAACGCCTCTTTATTACGTTCGTTCAACAAATATTTGTCATGTGCCCACACGTGCCCTGTGTGGTGCTAGAACTGAAGGTGTAAAATACTTAAAGGGGTGTTTTATTAGACACCTGTGGATTTAAAACCTTAGGGTATATGTTTTGAGTGGGTCTATTAGACTGTGCCTTGTAGGGAGAATCCTTGGCTTCCAAATGGCCGAGAGATCCCCATCTTAGTCAGCTCAGGCTGTTATAACAAAATACCACAGACTGGGAGGCTTAAACAACAGACAGTTATTTCCTGGTGCTGGAGGCTCGACATCCAAGATCAATGTGTGGGCAGACTTGGTACTTGGTGAGGACCTGCTTCTTGGCTTGTGGATGGTTGCCATCTTGCTATGTGCTCCCATGACCTCTTCTCTGTGTGTGAAGAGAGAGTAAAATCCTCTTCTTATAAGGGCATTAATCCCATCATGAGGGCCCCACCCTCATGACCACATGTAAACTTATTTTCTCTCGAAGACCCCATTTCCAAATATCTTCACCATGGGAGTTTGGTCTTCAGCATATGAATTTGCGGGGACACAAACCTTCAGTTCATCACAGTTCCCTTGGAGAAGGAACCAGCTCAGAAAGTGCTGCGTGAAGCAAGCTACGTTTGATCCCTGCCTGAGCTCAGAGGAGCCCGAGGAGTGGAGGTAGAATTGTTCTGTGGGCAAACCCCTTCCTCCCTCTGCCCCTCAGATTACCCCCCACCCCCCACCCCGAGCAGGGCTGTTGACAACTTCAATCCCCAAAGGGAGGAGATTTAGTCAGGGGCATGCTCCCAGGCCCAGGCTTACTGATGGCTAGAGTGTTCTCTTCCCTCATTTAGTTGAAGTACATTGGGCCACTCTGTGCTCTGAGGTGACATGTCAGCTACACACTAATTTCCCCACACCTCCACTCAACCCCAGCTGACCACGTCTTTGCTCATAAATCCTTTTACTTCTCTTTCTCCTTCAGCTATATTTCCAAAAGGAAGGAGTTACTCTGTTATCTGTTAGAAGGAAGAAGCCCTTGCAGAAATGGCGCAACTCCATGCCCCTCCCTGGGCAAGCGCTGACCTCAGCACTGTCCTTCCCGATACCTGTCTCCTAGACGTGCCCCTCAGCTTCTTTGTTTCGACTTCCTAAATCTGAATGAGGCCACAGCCCACGTGACTGGCACCCTTTTTAACAGAACACCGGGATCCTTGCTTTCAGCAGCTGTCCTGCTTGCTCCATTCCCAGAGGCTTCCAAAGAGCATCTCTGTTGTGAGTGAGGAACACTAGAAGGGGAACTCCTGCTGTTGGCCTGCATCCCTGTGTGGTTCACTCTGCACACGATCGCGTTCTGTTCAGGTTACCTCTCAGGCCCTCCCTGGCACGAGGAGAGTCGGTAGCTGGAGGACTTGGCGTGAACACCTCTGGTCCTCACCACTGTGTCAAGTGTCTCCCGTGCCCCAGGCTGACGCTTTAGCCTTTAATATCTGAGGTACTCAGTGCCTTGATTTTAAGTTCACTTCTCTTTCGCCTCATGACATAGAAGTAGCTCAGAATAGCGGGCAATACACTAGGCTGGTGCCCGAAAGTCCTGACTGCCTGTCCTAGCTTGGCCACTAATGGGCTGTGGGTTCTTGGGCCGTGTCTCCCATTTTGAACTGCCGTGGTCCACGGGGGCATGCACATTCCCGTTCTTTGCCACCCAAGCCCTTTTCCCACTGGATGTAGAATCCTTCAGAAAGCTGTACCAGTGACTGGATTTGCTCACGTAACTGAATCCCATCTGTCCTGCCTCTCATATAAAATGAGGCATGCTGTACATCACTGGTTTTCTAACAATTTTTACAGCAGAATTCTTTCTTCAGTTGATATCAGTTGTGAAAACCCTACATACAAGTACAGTCTTCCTCATTATTCATGGATTCTGTATTTGCGGATTTGTCCACTTGCTAAAAATGTATTTTTTTAAAAGATTTTATTTATTTATTTGACAGAGAGAGACACAGCGAGAGAGGGAACACAGCAGGGGGAGTGGGAGAGGGAGAAGCAGGCTTCCCGCAGAGCAGAGAGCCCGATGCGGGGCTCGATCCCAGGACCCTGGGACCGTGACCTGAGCCAAAGGCAGATGCTTAACCATCTGAGCCACCCAGGTGCCCCGCTAAAAGTGTATTTGTAACCCTAAAATCAATTGGTTGTTCACAGATACTCACGGAGTGGTGAGATATTTGAATTGCCCTATGCATATGTTCCCAGCTCAGGTCACACAAGGCTCTTGTTTCAGCCTCATCCAGAGATGACCGGACGATGGACACAGATGGTGGGGGGCAGGGCGGGCCAAGGGCTCCTGAGGCCAGTCAATAGGATTTGAATCCCAACTCTGGTTCCTGTTAGTGGGGCTGCCTCAGGCAACTCAGTTAACACTCTGAACTTCATTTTCTCTTTTGTAAAGCCGAGACAGTAGAATCTACTGGATGAATTTTTTCTAGGATGTAAGATTATAAACTGCGTGACGTTATGTGTAAACACACACACACATACTTCTCCTAGAAGCAATGAATTAGTATTCACTAATTCAGAGGTCAGGCAACTTTATAGAACATAACTACTAGGAAAAACCAGAACTGACTATAAACCAAAATGCTGAGCTGACCCGGAGATCTGTCAGCCGACCTCTCTCAGCCTGGAAGAGGGGTGCAAGGAAGCGAATGTGACAAGCCCTGGGCGTGTGACTCTAAGGAGCCCCTTTGTGATTGTTATGCTGGGGGGCCTGGACCCTCCTAGTCTGAGGGGGAGACTCCCCTGGTCGAGCCAGGCAGGTGGACGGCTCCACTTGGAGAGTTGTTCCTTCCTGAAAAAGATTTCCCACACAGTTCTTCCAGGGAGGTCTCGGCTGAATCAAAGGGACCCATGTCTATTCATGTGGTTGGGATATCAGATCCAGAAACTCCTCTGCATTTGGCTTTCTTTTCTTTTTCCTTTACTGGAATGAAGTGAGATTGAGCATTAAATATTGCAGCATGTGGTATGTGCATATTTATGTGTCGTTGTGTATGGGTACATGTGTGTCCACGCATGTGCTTGTGTGTTTATGCATGTGTATTTGTACATTTGTATATGTGTATTTATGTGTATGTGTGTGTACATGTTTGTGTGTACATGCATTTATGTGTGTATATGTGTTTCTCTCTGTGCATGTGTGCATGCATGTATATTTGTGTGTGTGATGTGTATATGTATGTTTATGTGTGTTTGCATTATGTCTTTGTGTGTGTGTATGTGTGAATGTGTGTGCATGGGTGTGTGTGTGCGCTTACGTGTGTGTGTGTGCGCATGTGTGTTACTGGAGGTAGAGTGTTAATAACAATTCAAGGTGGGGGAAGGCAACCAGCACAAGTAGTGAATTTAAAGGCAGCAGAGAGACATGAATTTCTGCAGTGAGGCAGCTTCCGGGGCCGGAACTAACTTAAAAGATGTCAACATCCTTTCCTATCTCTGCGTTTGAACCCCTGCCCAGATGGTGTCCCCAGCATGATCAAAAGGAGACAGACGCCCTCCCCTCCCTTTCATCGTCCCTCTTGTCTCATGCTCCTGAACCTCTCTCCCCCTCCGGCACTGCTTCCTCCACAGTTCCCTCTCCCACCCAGGTCGTGACTAGAGTTCTTTGTCAGTAACTGTGGCTTTAAAGCCAGCTCCCGCCACACATCCCTGTCCCCATGCCCAGCCTTGCTGACCTTTTCCATTTGTAGAGCAGGAGGACCTGCACTTATCCCCAGCAAGCCAACGGGGGTCGTGGGCCAGTGGCATTGGTCTCCCCGCTTCCTTCCCGAGGCTCTTGGGGCCATCACTCAAAGCTGACTACACAGGAGAAAGTGGCTGGCCCTAAGGTAACTCGAGAAAATGCACACATTCAGCATCCTCAAAGGAAAGCATCCTCAAATGAGAGCACACCTGTGTTGACACCACAGTGTGAAAGGACATAGAGGGAGTCCTGCTCTGATCCATTTTTAACACTGCAGATTGGCTATGAGAGGGTCTGGGTGCCACACTGGGGAGCGGATTAGGTCCTACTGCTCCTTTGGTACTTGTTTGTTTGCTTAGTTATTTGTGAGAGATGATCACTGCATGCCTACTGTGTGCTTGGCACTGTTCTTGGTGATCAGGACCCTGACTCAGCCACTCGACCTTGGAGAAAGGGACTGCATGTTTGGGAACAGCAAAACATCGTAACATTTGGGATCTGACGGCGAGGAAATCCCCCGACACAGGCCCCCCCCTCACTGTCAGCAACCTGCACGGTCAGGATCTCCAGGCTGCCAGGGCTTTAGGCGAGATGATCAGTCCCCCTGTCAGGGCAGGGGCTGAGCTAAGTGTCCCCAAATAGTCCATGTTCCAGCCAGTGTCACTCAACTTCTATTGGATTTGTTAACAGTTTGCCAGACTGCATTGCACAAAGAGTTCTGGGGTTTGTTTTATTTTCTTTTGAAAGATTACTTACTCAGCTTCAGATTTGGAAGGAGACTTTCTAACCCCGAGGCAATGTCTAACCTATGGCAACTTACTTGCCTTGGTTCCGCCTCATTTATTTTCCCCAGAGGGGCCAAGGATAGTTAACAATTGGTAATCGCTTACATAGCTATCCCTTTATATATTCAAAATAATTTATATACAATATGTCAATAGGTATACATTTCCTTTTTCTCATGGTTGTAGCAACAGTGGACAAAACAGTGGTTGCTGTTTCTGGAAGAAAGAGTGCAGAGCAGGTCTAAATGGATGGTTTCTGTGAAATGACTAGAGTAGGCTAGCAGGACATATTTTTTCCTGTAGCCCTCATTATTGAAAAAGAAGTCTGTATACATTTGGGCCTTCAACATATCAATAATTAAACAGGATCATCAAATAAATATTGCAGCCATCTCCCTTCTCCCCTCTTCCTTTTCCACACGGGCACCCTGACATTTTGTGCTGTCGGAATTGCGGACAAATCTGTTTACCATTGACACATAAACTGCTTTTCCAACCCAAAGGGACACCCCAACAGTGTCTGCTCTTATAAGGAGATGTAAAATATATATTTTGATTAAAAGAATATGTCAACAAGGGGAAATACTGGGCTTTTCTCCTGACTGCAACCAGTAGCCCTGAAGCAAAGGTTGAGACCATGAGAAATTAAAAGTAATCTACAGAAAAAGCCCCAACCCCAGAGCACTCTGTAGCAAAATATTCTGAAGGTGTACTTTGTACAGAAGCAAAACTTTTCTGATGCATCTAAGTTCCAAAGCTATTTATTTCCTCCTTCATTTAAAAAACATTTTTATTTACTAATTTAAAAATTAGTATGATATAGTTTAGACATAAAAAGAGATTTTATGTATCTATGTTTAAGATATGAAGGATGATTAATAACCATATACTAATCACCTAGCTTAAGAATATTATGAGAACTATATGACCACATTCCTCTCTGTTAGCCCCCAGCAAGAAACACTGTTTTAATGTTTGTGTTCATCATGCCCTTGCCTTTTATTATAGTTTTATTACCTAAGTATGAATCCTTAGACTAGATGGCTTTGTTTTTGTCTTTTTGACCATTATATGAATAGTATCCTACTGCTTTTATTCTTCTGTGACTTTTTTGCATTTCATGTTGCATAGTTGAATTCCTTAAAAAAAATCTATTCGTGTATGTAATTGTAATTAATTTTAACTGATCTATATTCCATAGAATGAAGGAGCCACCATTATATTTATCCATTTTCTTATGGAAGGACACTGATTCTAGTTTCTTTGTTTTTTGCATTACAGATAATGCTATTATGAATATTCCTGAGCCTGCTCCCTGGGCTCCGGCGTAAGAGTTTCTCTAGAGTAGATTTCCTAAGAGTAGAATTGCAGGCTCATGCAGCATTGTACATCTTCAACTTTACCAGATAATGTGAAATTGCTTTCCAAAATGTAACAATTTACACCGTATCAGTATATAAAAGTTCCCATTGCTCTGCAAACCTGCCAACACTTGATATTTTGTATCTTTAATTTTTTTATTGTTATGTTAATCCCCATACATTCCATCATTAGTTTTAGATGTAGTGTTCCATGATTCATTGTTTGTGCATAACACCCAGTGCTCCATGCAGAACGTGCCCTCCTCAATACCCATCACCAGGCTAACCCATCCTCCCAGCCCCCTCCCCTCTAGAACCCTCAGTTTGTTTTTCAGAGTCCATCGTCTCTCATGGTTCGTCTACCCCTCCGATTTCCCCCCCTTCATTCTTCCCCTCCTGCTACATTCTTCTTCTTCTTCTTTTTTTTTTCTTTCTTAACATATATTGCATTATTTGTTTCAGAGGTACAGATCTGAGATTCAACAGTCTTGCACAATTCACAGCGCTTACCAGAGCACATACCCTCCCCAGTGTCCATCACCTAGTCACCCCATCCCTCCCCCCCCACCCCCTACTCCAGCAACCCTCAGTTTGTTTCCTGAGATCAAGAATTCCTCATATCAGTGAGGTCATATGATACATGTCTTTCTCTGATTGACTTATTTTGCTCAGCATAATACCCTCCAGTTCCATCCACGTCGTTGCAAATGGCAAGATCTCATTCCTTTTGATGGCTGCATAATATTCCATTGTATATATATACCACTTCTTCTTTATCCATTCATCTGTTGATGGACATCTTGGCTCTTTCCACAGTTTGGCTATTGTAGACATTGCTGCTATAAACATTGGGGTGCATGTACCCTTTCGGATCCCTATTTTGTATCTTTGGGGTAAATACCCAGTAGTGCAATTGCTGGATCATACGGTAGCTCTATTTTCAACTTTTTGAGGAACCTCCATACTGTTTTCCAGAGTGGCTGCACCAGCTTGCGTTCCCACCAACAGTGTAGGAGGGTTCCCCTTTCTCCGCAGCCTTGCCAACATCTGTCGTTTCCTGACTTGTTAATTTTAGCCATTCTGACTGGTGTGAGGTGGTATCTCATTGAGGTTTTGATTTGGATTTCCCTGATGCCGAGCAATATTGAGCACTTTTTCATGTGTCTGTTGGCCATTTGGATGTCTTCTTTGGAAAAATGTCTGTTCCTGTCTTCTGCCCATTTCTTGATTGGATTCTTTGTTCTTTGGGTGTTGAGTTTGATGAGTTCTTTATAGATTTTGGATACTAGCCCTTTATCTGACATGTCATTTGCAAATATCTTCTCCCATTCTGTCGGTTGTCTTTTGGTTTTGTTGACTGTTTCCTTTGCTGTGCAAAAGCTTTTTATCTTGATGAAGTCCCAATAGTTCATTTTTGCCCTTGCCTCCCTTGCCTTTGGCGATGTTTCTAGGAAGAAGTTGCTGCGGCTGAGGTCGAAGAGGTTGCTGCCTGTGTGCTCCTTTAGGATTTGGATGGACTCCTGTCTCACGTTGAGGTCTTTCAACCATTTGGAGTCTATTTTTGTGTGTGGTGTAAGGAAATGGTCCAGTTTCATTCTTCTGCATGTGGCTATCCAATTTTCCCAACACCATTTGTTGAAGAGACTGTCTTTTTTCCATTGGACATTCTTTCCTGCTTTGTCAAAGATTAGTTGACCATAGAGTTGAGGGTCCATTTCTGGGCTCTCTATTCTGTTCCATTGATCTATGTGCATGTTTTTGTGCCAGGACCATACTGTCTTGATGATGACAGCTTTGTAATAGAGCTGGAAGTCCGGAATTGTGATGCCGCCCGCTTTGCTTTTCTTATTTAACATTCCTCTGGCTATGCGGGGTCTTTTCTGGTTCCATACAAATTTTAGGATATTTTGTTCCATTTGTTTGAAAAAAGTGGATGGTATTTCGATGGGGATTGCATTGAATGTGTAGATTGCTCTAGGTAGCATTGACATCTTCACAATATTTGTTCTTCCAATCCATGAGCATGGAACGTTTTTCCATTTCTTTGTGTCTTCCTCAATTTCTTTCATGAGTATTTTATAGTTTTCTGAGTACAGATCCTTTGCCTCTTTGGTTAGATTTATTCTTAGGTACCTTATGGTTTTGGGTGCAATTGTAAATGGGATCGATTCCTTAATTTCTCTTTCTTCTGTCTTGTTGTTGGTGTATAGGAATGCCACTGACTTTTGTGCATTGATTTTATATCTTGCCACTTGACTGAATTCCTGTATGAGTTCTAGCAGTTTTGGGGTGGAGTCTTTTGGGTTTTCCACATAAAGTATCATATCATCTGCAAAGAGTGAGAGTTTGACTTCTTCTTTGCCGATCTGGATGCCTTTGATTTCTTTTTGTTGTCTGACTGCTGTGGCTAGGACTTCCAATACTATGTTGAATAGCAGTGGTGATAGTGGACATCCCTGCCGTGTTCCTGACCTTAGGGGGAAAGCTCTCAGTTTTTCCCCATTGAGAATGATATTCGCTGTAGGTTTTTTGTAGATGGCTTTTATGATATTGAGGTATGTACCCTCTATGCCTATACTCTGAAGAGTTTTGATCAAGAAAGGATGCTGTACTTTGTCAAATGCTTTTTCTGCATCTATTGAGAGGATCATATGATTCTTGTTCTTTCTTTTGTTAATGTATTGTATCACGTTGATTGATTTGCAGATGTTGAACCAATGTTGCAGCCCAGGGATAAATCCCACTTGGTTGTGGTGAATAATCCTTTTAATGTACTGTTGGATCCTATTGGCTAGTATTTTGGTGAGAATTTTTGCATCCATGTTCATCAGGGATATTGGTCTGTAATTCTCCTTTTTGATGGGGTCTTTGTCTGGTTTGGGGATCAAGGTAATGCTGGCCTCATAAAATGAGTTTGGAAGTTTTCCTTCCATTTCTATTTTTGGGAACAGTTTCAGAAGAATAGGTATTAATTCTTCTTTAAATGTTTGGTAGAATTCCCCTGGGAAGTCATCTGGCCCTGGGCTTTTGTTTTTTGGGAGATTTTTGATGACTGCTTCAATTTCCTTAGTGGTTATAGGTCTGTTCAGGTTTTCTATTTCTTCCTGGTTCAGTTTTGGTAGTTGATACATCTCTAGGAATGAATCCATTTCTTCGAGGTTATCTAATTTGCTGGCATAGAGTTGCTCATAATATGTTCTTATAATTGTTTGTATTTCTTTGGTGTTGGTTGTGATCTCTCCTCTTTCATTCATGATTTTGTTGATTTGGGTCCTTTCTCTTTTCTTTTTGATAAGTCTGGCCAGGGGTTTATCAATCTTGTTAATTCTTTCAAAGAACCAGCGCCTAGTTTTGTTGATCTGTTCTACTGTTCTTTTGGTTTCTATTTCATTGATTTCTGCTCTGATCTTTATGATTTCTCTTCTCCTGCTGGGTTTAGGCTTTATTTGCTGTTCTTTCTCCAGCTCCTTTAGGTATAGGATTAGGTTGTGTATTTGAGACCTTTCTTGTTTCTTGAGAAAGGCTTGTATTGCTATATACTTTCCTCTTAGGACTGCCTTTGCTGCACCCCAAAGATTTTGAACAGTTGTGTTTTCATTATCATTGGTTTCCATGAATTTTTTTAATTCTTCTTTAATTTCCTGGTTGACCCATTCATTCTTCAGTAGGATGCTCTTTAGCCTCCATGTATTTGAGTTCTTTCCGACTTTCCTCTTGTGATTGAGTTCTAGTTTCAAAGCATTGTGGTCTGAAAATAGGCAGGGAATGATCCCAATCTTTTGATACCGGTTGAGACCTGATTTATGACCTAGGATGTGATCGATTCTGGAGAATGTTCCATGGGCACTAGAGAAGAATGTGTATTCCGTTGCTTTGGGATGGAATGTTCTGAATATGTCTGTGAAGTCCATTTGGTCCAGTGTGTCATTTAAAGTCTTTATTTCTTTGTTGATCTTTTGCTTAGACGATCTGTCCATTTCAGTGAGGGGGTGTTAAAGTCCCCCACTATTATTGTATTGTTGTCGATGTGTTTCTTTGCTTTTGTTATTAATTGCCTTATATAATTGGCTGCTCCCATGTTAGGGGCATAGATATTTATAATTGTTAGATCTTCTTGTTGGATAGACCCTTTAAGTAGGATATAGTGTCCTTCCTCATCTCTTATTACAGTCTTTGGTTTAAAATCTAAGTTGTCTGATAGAAGGATTGCCACCCCAGCTTTCTTTTGGTGTCCATTAGCATGGTAAATGGTTTTCCACCCCCTCACTTTCAATCTGGGGGTGTCTTTCGTTCTAAAATGAGTTGCTTGCAGACAGCATATCAATGGGTCTTGTTTTTTAATCCAATCTGATAGCCTGTGTCTTTTGATTGGGGCATTTAGCCCATTTACATTCAGGGTAACTATTGAAAGATAGGAATTTAGTGCCATTGTATTGCCTGTAAGGTGACTGTTACTGTATATTGTCTGTGTTCCTTTCTGGTCTATGTTGCTTTTAGGGTCTCTCTTTGCTTAGAGGACCCCTTTCAAGATTTCTTGTAGGGCTGGTTTTGTGTTTGCAAATTCCTTTAGTTTTTGTTTGTCCTGGAAGCTTTTTATCTCTCCTTCAATTTTCAATGACAGCCTAGCTGGATATAGTATTCTTGGCTGCATATTTTTCTCATTTAGTGCTCTGAATATATCCTGCCAGTCCTTTCTGGCCTGCCAGGTCTCTGTGGATAGGTCTGTTGCCAATCTAATGTTTCTACCATTGTAGGTTACAGATCTCTTCTCCCGAGCTGCCTTCAGGATTTTCTCTTTGTCTCTGAGACTCGTAAGTTTTACTATTAGATGTTGGGGTGTTGACCTATTTTTATTGATTTTGAGGGGGGTTCTCTGTGCTTCCTGGATTTTGATGCCTGTTTCCTTCCCCAAATTAGGGAAGTTCTCTGCTATAATTTGCTCCATTATACCTTCTGCCCCTCTCTCTCTTTCTTCTTCTTCTGGGATCCCAATTATTCTAATGTTGTTTCATCTTATGGTATTGCTTATCTCTTGAATTCTGCCCTCGTGATCCAGTAGTTGTTTATCTCTCTTTTTCTCAGCTTCTTTATTTTCCATCATTTGGTCTTCTATATCACTGATTCTCTCTTCTGCCTCATTTATCCTAGCAGTTAGCACCCCCATATTTGATTGCACCTCATTAATAGCCTTTTTGATTTCGACTTGGTTAGATTTTAGTTCTTTTACTTCTCCAGAAAGGGTTTCTCTAATAACTTCCATGCTTTTTTCAAGCCCAGCTAGTATCTTTAAAGTGATGATTCTGAACTCTAGATCTGACATCGTACTAATGTCCTTATTGAGTAGGTCCCTGGCAGTCGGTACTACCTCTTGTTCTTTTTGTTGAGGTGATTTTTTCCGTCTTGTCATTTTGTGCAGAGGAGAATAGATTAATGAGAGAACAAAATGCTAGCAGAGTAACAACGTCTCCAGAAAATATACTCTAAACAAATCAGAAAAGACCTGAAACAGTGGGAAAAGAAAGGGAAAGAGAGAAAAAAGAAAAGGAAAAAAAGAAAAAGATAAAGATAAAAACAAACAAAAACAGAACAAAACAAAACAAAAACAGAATGTGATCAAATATGATCAGGCTGGTATATAGATCAGTGCCACACACTAGATTTTGGGTGTATTTTGGTCTGTTAAAAGAAAGTGCCTCCCAAAATTTTAAAGAAAGAAAAACTTATATACGTACAAAAATAAGGGTTGATATGATGAAGGGATGGAATATGACTGTAAAGATGGAAATTATAAAAAATTTTATAAAAGGAATTGATATGTTGTTTGAAAAAAGAAAGAGGATTTAAAAAAAAAGAGAAAAAGGGAGAGAGTGTGCTCAGGCAGGGGAGTAGAAAAAAACCATACACTAGAGATTTAGAGTATATTTTGATCTGTTAGAAGAAACTATCTCAAAATTTTAAAGAGCGAACAATTTATATATATATGCCAAAAATACGGGTAACTACTATGAAGGGATAGAATATGACTCTAAAAATGAAAAATAAAAATGTTTTTTAAGAAAGGGATTGATAAGATGTTGGTTGAAAAAGGGAAAAAGAAAAATTCAAAAAAAAGAAAAAAGACAGTTAAAAAAAATAATTAACTTTGAAAGACTAAAGAATCATGGTAAAAAAGCCATGAATTCTATGTGCAGTAGTCCCCTAGCGCTGGAGTTCTGCCGTTCTCATTGATCGGTAAACTTGGTCTTGGCTGGCTGTTCTCGCTGATCTTCTGGGGGAGGGGCCTGTTGCCATGGTTCTCAAATGTCTTTGCAGGAGGCGGAATTGCCCTGCCCTTGCCTGGTCTGGGCTAAGTAATCTGCTCGGGTTTGCTCTCCGGAGCTTTTGTTCCCTGCAAGCTTTCCGTACTGCTTTGGAGGCGGAGAGTGAAAATGTCAGCCTCCCAATCTCCGCCCCGGAGGAGCCGAGAACTCGGGCCCCGCTCCTCAGTGTGCCCCCACAGCAAAGCAGTCAGTTGCTCCCATCTCCCCAGTCTCCGGCCACACTCCATGCTCCCCCAGCCTGTGACTGTGCGTTTCTATCTCTGGCACCCGACCCCGGGTGGAGAGTCCAAACCCAGCAGATCCCTGCGGTGCACTCCCGCGCCGCTCCTCCCGGGGAAGAATGTGAGTCTCCCCGGATCTGCCGCTTGTTGGGTCCCTGCTGGAGGATCAGTGGCCCGACTGTGCCGCGGATCACGGTTTATGGCAACCCCGAGCTGAGAGCCCGCGCCTTGGCTCCGCCTCTGCAGCCGGCTTCCCTGCTCCGTTACCTGGGAGTTCTGCCACACTCAGGCACCCCCGGTCTTTCTGTGACCCCGAGGGTCCTGAGACCACACTGTCCCGGAGGGATCCACCCCCCGCTTAGCCACCAGAGTGACGTCCCTCAGTGGAGCAGACTTTTAAAAGTTCCGGTTTTGTGCCCCGCGGCTCTATCACTTGCCAGAAGCGGCCGACGGAGGCCCCTCCCCCGCCGTCTATCCTCCCGAATATCACCTCGGATTCACTTCTCCGCACGTCCTACCTTCCAGAAAGTGGTCGCTTTTCTGATGAGAGAGTTGTTGCTCTTCTTTTCTTCGATCTCCTGTTGAGTTTGTAGGTGTTCAGAATGGTTTGATCCCTATCCAGCTGAATTCCTGAGAGGGGACGAAATCCAGGTCTCCTATTCCTCCGCCATCTTGCTCCGATATTTTATATCTTTAAAAACGTTTGCCTCTCTGAGGGGTAAAAAATTGATATTCATGTTGTTTTAATTTACATTTCCTCCGTTAGTATTAAAGTTGAGTATTTTTTCATTCTCAACCATTGGTCATTTGTGAGAAAATGTTCTGGGAAAATGTTCCTATCTTTTGTGCATTTTTCTGTTAGTTGTCTCTTTGTAAATATTGTATCAGTTCTTTAGAGACGCTGGGCACTAATTGATTGCTAGTTACATGTGTTGCATATCCTCTGGCTTGTGGCTTGATGTTTAATATCTTTAGATTGTTGTTTGATAAAGAGATCATCTTAATTATAATGTCAAAATTGTGTTTACTTTATGGTTTGTTCTTTTTGTATATCGTATCAGAAAGCCTTCCCCACCCAAAGCTATGAAAATGTTTTCATTACAGTTAATTCCCTATTTTATGTGGGATTAATGTTTGTGTATATTGTGAAGAATAGGTCAAATGTTATTCCCTAAATGGATAACAGTGTTCTACCACCATTTTTGAATAACCCATTTTTGTCCCTATGATCTGCAATATCATGCCTGGGTTTTCTTTTTTTTTTTTTTATTTATTTGAGAGAGAGAGAATGAGAGACAGAGAGCACGAGAGGGAAGAGGGCAGAGGGAGAAGCAGACCCCCCGCTGAGCAGGGAGCCCGATGCGGGACTCGATCCCGGGACTCCAGGATCATGACCTGAGCCGAAGGCAGTCGCTTAACCAACTGAGCCACCCAGGCGCCCTGGGTTTTCTTTTATATTCCGTTGGTTTATATCCCATTCATACTTAGGTACAAAGGATGTACTCAGTTCATGGCACATGATTATTATTGGCTCATCCAAGCTCCTCTCTTGTCTACCTCTCTCTTCCTCCCTCCTTGTTTTCCTCTTTTTCTCCCCCCTCTCTTTTACTTCCACTTTCCACTCCCATTAGCCTCCCTTTCCAATAGGCAATCTTTCTAAACAACATAATGTGTATGCTTTTACTTTGTTTGTGTGTATGTGTGCAATCAGCTTTATTGAACTATAACTTACTTATAATAAAATTCACCCATTTTAAGTGTACAGTTAGATGAGTCTTGACTAATGTATAGAATCATTAACTATCACCACAATCAAGATACAAGATGTTTCTATCACCCCAAAAATTCCTCCATGGTTCTTTGTACTCAATCCCTCCCCTGTTCACTAGCCTCTGGCAACAGCTGATTTGCTCTCTGTCTCTATATTTTTTCTAGAACTAAATAGAAATGGAATAATATTATAGTCTAGAGTGTCTGAGTTATTTGTACTTTGCATGATGCTCTGAAGATTCCCCCATGTTATCATATGGATCATTAGTGCATTCCTTTTCTTTGCTGAGCAAGATTTCATTGTATGGATACATGACTATTTGTTTGTTCCTTAACACACTGATGGATGTCTGGGTTGTCTCCATTCTGGGGGTGGGTGGTGCTACTGTGAATGAGATAGCTATCAATATTATGTACAAGACTCTGTGTGGAATATATTGTCATTGTTTTAGGTAAATAGCTAGAAGGAGGTTTTCTAGGTGGTATGACAGGTGTATATTTAACTTGATTAAAACTTGTCAATGTATTTTCCAAAGTGGTTGTGTAATGTGAATTCTCACCAGCAAAGAATGCGTGTTCCAGTTTCTCTGCATCCTCACCAATAACAATATTGTCAGTCTTAAATTTTTGCCATTCTGATGGCATGTTGTGATATCTTCTTGTGTTTTAATTGGCATTTTCTCAATGACTAGGGATGTTGAACATTTTTTTTTTCATGAGCTGTTTGCCATTCTTAAGGCTGTGAAGTATTTGTTCAAATCATTTCCCTATATTGTTTTTTACTAGTTGATTTTCTTGTTGTATTATCAAAGTTCATTATATATTCCATTGAAAGTCCTTTATCAGATATATGTTTTGCATATATTTTTTCCCTGGATGTGACTTGCTTTCTTATTTTCTAACAGTGTCTTTCAAAGAGCAAAAATTTTAGTTTTGATTTATCTGGGCACCTGGCTGGCTTAGTTGGTAAAGCGTGTGACTCTTGATCTCAGGGTCATGAGTTTGAGCTCCATGTTGGGTGTGGAGCCTACTTAAAGTTAAACAAACAAACAAACCTTTTTTTTTTAATCAGATCAAATTATCCTGTTGTTCTTTGATAGTTTATGTTTCTGTCCTACCTGAGAGATCTTTTTTTTTTTGAACCCAAGTTCACAAATAGTTTTTTCCTACGTTTTCTTCAGGAAGTTCTATACTTTGAGCACTTACATTTTGGTCTTTGATTCATTTTGAGTTTTTTTTTTTTTAATGGTATGAGGTTAAGTTTTAGATTCAGCCTGCTGGGATTTTGAGTCAGGTATGCTGAAGAATCTCCTGCAGAAGACTGATACATGATTTTCATGTTAATTGTAAATCTAAATTCTCTCTTGCAGGGGAAACGTATCCTGGTTCAATTTGCTTTTTCTTTAAGGAGATGATATTGCACTTAAACTTTCCAATCCTTAAAGCTCAAACAGCACAAGTAATTTTCACTTTTGAAATTAAATTTTTTTATAATGTAAGTGCATGGTGAAAGGCTATATAACAATCTTGCATTTTAAGATAAATATTCTTTTGTTTCTGTTAAAGCAAGTATAAAATTATTGTTCCCTAGGCGACAAACTGTTGCTTATAACTACAATTTAATTTCATGTTAACCAAATACAGACAGTGAAAAGACAACTTTGATTGTGAGGATCTAACTACGATAACAAAATTTCTGCAAGGAAAAAACAAAAAAAAAAAAAAGAGGATGCTTACTTTTATGTATTTATTTTAATAGTTGTCAATAATTTTTTAGCTTTATCAAGGTATAATTGACAAAATTGTAAGATTTTTTAAATTAAGCTAGCTCTAGTTGGTTTCTCCTGGTCACTGAAAGTGTCCTACAAATGGTCAGGGGAACACTAGTACTTTATGGAAGGGTAAGGTTGCTATTATGCTTCCAGGTAAGTCTGGATAATCAGAAAGCTCCAGGAGTCTGAGGATGATGGAGAAATACAGTGGTAGGAAGATGCCAAGCGTTACGGGCTGAATGTTTGTGCCCCTCCCAAACTCATATATTGAAGCCCTAATCCCCAGTGTGATGGTATTTGGAGGTGGGGCCTTTGGGTGGTGATTAGGGTTAGATGAGGTCATGAGGATGGAAACCCATGCTGGGTTAGCATTGAGAAAGGGCCATGTGAGGACACAATGAGAAAGTGGCTGTCTACAAGCCCACACAAGAGCCCTCCCTGTGAGTTGAATCTGCTGGCACCTTGATCTTGGACTTTCCAGCCTCCAGAACTGTGAGAAATAGATGTCTATTGTTTAAGCCACCCCATCTGTGGGATTTGTCATGACAGTCTAAGCTGACTAGGATAGCAAGTCATATGCTTTCTGCTCCATTCACGCTATTTAATCCTGTCCAGACCAGTGTCCACCCTGGGGCGGCTCTGCTGGGCATGCAAGTGAGCAAGGCCAAAGGCAGGATGCAGCAGAAGCAGTGAGCAGGAAGGAATACAACTAAACAGTCTGCACACTCACTGCCTTTCCACCTGCCCGTCTTTTCACCTTGCTTCTCCCGGTCCACGCCTCACTGGTCTCTCTCAGCCTCACTGTTGTCCTTCCTTTCCCAAAGTTGCAGGTGCACACCCCCAGCCACACACCACCTACACACAGCCTCACGCCCCACTCCCCATCCATGCCCCTCCTCCCCTCCCCCGCCCTCCAACTTTGCCAACATACCTCCAAATGCCGTAGATTGTGGTGATAAAGAAAGGCTCCATTTATGTCCCCCAACTTTATTAAAATATAAAGCGATGAAGATCAGCTCAGACAGAACATTTACTTCCAACTTAATTTTTTCTTTGCAGGAAATCCTTGATGTCTTTGATTTCCCTGACCTGGCTCTATCACGTCTGGCTTAGACGGCTTAATGCAATGGTTTCAGTCAAAGTAGGATGTCCCCGTGGTGCTTGCGGCCAGACTTGGCCTAATTCATTGCTGTTGCTCTGAGATCAGCCACCAGCTACCAGATCTTGAAAATTTGCAAGGAATCAAAAAATGCCTGGAGAAGAAAGTCAAGGAGAATAGATGTGTCCTCAGATGGCCTTTGCTCAATCCATCTGACAAGTGTAGATTATGTTGTTTGAAATGCTTCCAAGTCTGCTAGGAAGTGTTCCCTGGTGGAGTCTATGAAGGGAATAAAGTCACTGTATTGTCATACACTGCTCTGCTATTTATGAAATGGCATAGATTTGAAATGAAAGGCTTATTAAGTCATTGGGTCCACTATGGAAGCACAGACTTCTTTCTTGCTAGTACTTCATTCAGCCTGCAGTGTTTGGCTATTTCATGCCTCTAATTACTTATAGCAAAGTAGTACAAGGCCAGGGTTGAGTCTCATTCATCTTTGGATCTCTAGTCCTTGGTAGAGGTAACTTGTAGATTAATAAATGTTTGTTGAATGGAATTAAATCAATATTTTATCTAAAGCCTCATCTTTGGCATATTTAATTTTTCTAGTTTGTTTATTGATTTAGCATTTACTATCTGCAACAGATGAAGCACTGGTTACCTATTTTTTGACATTTTTTTGATATACGCATAAAAACAGACTCATCCATCTTCACAAATAAAGAAGATAAAACACATGGTACAATGGAATTCTTAGAAACTGACCTCATGCTGTTTAGCTAAAAAAAAAAAAGAAGAAGAAGAATCAGCTCTCTTTTAAAAATGAGAGAGAGCTGTGTGTAAAGAATGTAAAACAGATTCTGTTTTTGTCTCTTTTTTCTTCTAAGAGCAAGTCTTAATAGACACCACAGGCAAACAAACAAAAAAGACTAATGAGAAGCTGAAAACTACTGAACTTTTAAAATGCTCTTTATGATATGACCAATCTTATAGAAAAAGAAGATATAACAGACTCCTAATAAATGGAGAGATTGAAATAACCAAGGGACTTAAATTTCTTGCTGTACGTTATTGCTCAAATTTTTACCAACAGGATAAAAAAATTTTTTTTCAAAAATAATTTTGAATTTTAGCAAAAAGGAGTTAAGAAAACATCTTAACATATGCCATGTACAGACTATTTTTAAAGACATGCTTATGGGCAATGTCTGCTTTTAGGTTCTATGATTCTTGAAGACTAATCTTACAAGGGATTGTTATAAGGTGACTTCTCTGTACTCAAGTTGTTACTTTGTGTATTTATTCCTCTCTGGAAATGGTGAGGGAAGAAGTAGAGATCTTTAGTAGACCACACTGAATAAGGAATATGATAAAAAAAAAAATTAAGAATTGCAAAAGCAGAGACTGGCTCACATGTTAAACATCCCAGAGCTATTCAGCATTCCTTTAAAATCCTCCGTGGTGTTGTTATAAAACGATGCCATCAGCTTTAAAGAGAGTTCCTTTCTTTGCATCAATGGCTTTCCTCAGAGCCCCTGAAGGAAAAGCACATGTCCTCAAGAACCATAACCTCTCCCAGAACTGCTTTCCTTTTTGCTAACTAGAACCCAGTTGGTTTCATCTATAACCTCAGTTCTTTTCACTCTTGCTGTGATGCCATTTGCAATCTTGGGTGATATCTGGTCCCACCACTTGATTTTAGTTAACAATGCTTGGGAAATCCAAATCCTTAAATCATAAGCCCATGTCATACTTCATTTTTAATCTGAGTTCACATTGAATATTCTGCCATCTTGTTTTTATTTGTAATAAGAAACGTTAAGGGAGAAAATGTCTCAGTGCATTATCACGCAGGGCTGGCTTCATGGTCACTCTCCCCGTATTTCTTTTAATGCTCTGTTTTGCCATCTTGCAACTCTTCATGCTTATTGAACAAGGGATCCGCCTGTTCATTTTACTCTGAGCTTCTCAAATGATGGATCTGCTCCTGTCACTAACTGCCCTGATCTGTTTCTCAGACAAGCAGAAAGCTGGATTTGGATGAAACACTAAAACACACTGCCTCAGTGGGGCTGAGAACACAACAGATTTGCGGTATTTGTTCATATTTGCTGAACATAGCATCTTGGGGGAAATCCCAATTCTTCCAGGGAAATGGAAGTGGGGATTCTTCAAGCCACTGGCTATTATTCCTTACAATGTACCTGAAGTCTACATGTGTTCCAGGTGGCGTGAAAGGCAAAAATAAACAAAGAGAGATGCATAGGAAAGCAGGGTGGTGCAGGAGGTGGCCCAGTGTTGTTCATGTTGCCATACTTCTCCCAGACATTTGGCTTACCCTACAGCGCAGAGTATAGCCAAGTATTTTAATGCACTTTGTGTTCAATTGTGATATTAAAGTAATTTCAGGGGCGCCTGGATGGCTCAGTTGGTGAAGTGTCTGCCTCCAGCTCAGGTCATGATCCCAGGGTCCTGGGATGGAGCCCTGTGCCAGGTGTCAGGCTCCCTGCTCAGTGGGGAGTCTGCTTTTCCCTCTCCCTCTGCCCCTCCCCTCCATGCCTCCCTGCCCCCTTGCTCATGCTTGAGTGCTCTCTCTCTCTCTCAAATAAAATCCTTAAAAAAAAGTAAATTATATCCATGTTTCTGAATCATTTATTCCTAACTCATCAAGATATTATTCTTAAAGGCCCTTTGAGGTCTAGAAAAATCTCAGAAGTTCGTAGATGTTTTCTTAACTCATTTTTGCTAAAATTAAAAATAGAAAATTGAGATGTGGAGAAAAAGGAATCCTCGTGCACTGTTGGTGGGAATCAAACTAGTGTAGCCACTGTGGAAAACGGCATGGAGTTTCTTCAAAAAGTTGAAAATAGAACTGTCTTATGATCCAGGAATCACACGACTGGGTATTTATCCAAAGAATACAAGAGCCCTAATTCAAAGGGATACATGCACCTCGATGTTTGCAGTAGCATTATTTACAATAGCCGAGATACAGAAGCAGCCCAAGTGTCCATTGATTGATGAATGGATAATGAAGATGTGGTGTATATATACAATGGAATATTATTCAGCCATAAAAAAGAATGAAATCTTGCCATTTGCAACAACGTGGATGGAGCTAGAGAGTACAATGCTAAGTGAAATCAGTCAGAGAAAGACAAATACCATATAATTTCACTCATGTGGAATTTAAGAAACAAAACAAGCAAAAGGAAAAAATGAGAGAGAGAGAGAGAGAGACCAAGAAACAGACTCTTAATTATAGAGAACAAACTGATGGTTACCAGAGGGGAGGTGGGCAGGGGGATGGGTGAAATAGGTGGTGGGGATAAGGAATGTACTTGTGATGAGCACTGGGTGATGTATGGAAGTGTTGAATTACTATATTGTACACCTGAAACTAATATAACACTGTATATTAACAAACTGGAATTAAAATTAAAACTTAAAAACTAGAAAATCAAAGATTATGCCACATAACCGAAAACAAGAAGTTATAGAATGTGGTTTGGAACTCAAAATGTGGCCAAGCATTTTCAGTTAACCAAGGTGTCTGACCTCATGCTCTCCTGCTTTCATCTCCAGCACAAACTGTCACTTCCTGCAAAAATGTGACCACTCTCTTTAGCTCTGGCTGATTGCACTGCATGTAAATCAAGATAACCCTGTCACCTCCTTCAAGATTGCCTTCTGTTGTAGAGCATAGTTCTCAATGGTAGATCTAAAGAGAGAGATTAATATTTGGTCTCTGATGATCAGATGACAGGCAGTATGCATTTCATTTCTGCCTCTGGATTTGTGGTGGCCTTGGGTGGGTCTTCATTCTTCTAGTACCTTGATTCTCAGGACTAGACTTAAGATGATCTTCCATCCAAACTGCCACCAAGACTGCCATTTGCTCTTTGATTCCAATTTTGGTCCCCATGGTGCACACATCTGAATCACAAGCACACGCTATGTACTTTAGTGGAGGTGCTAGAGACAGTATGGTGTCATCCAGCCCTCGTAACACAGAGATGACAGTATTTTCCTTTGAAACCATGGTGTGGGGGTAACCACTAAAGGGTAAGTTTGCAGCTATGTCTCCCGCATGTTTATATCCCCTCATACTCGTTAGTGTAATTCCTTACCATGGAAAACTCTCTCACTCCATATTTCTGGTATGAATACAATGCTTTTAATACCACGAGTGGAAGCACAGATGGACTGCTAGTGATGATTTCTAAGTAAGTGCCAGAAAAAATTTTAAAACTCTTTTGAAATCTTCAGCACTAAGACAACATTTTCTGCGAAACAGAAGTAGGTCAAACAATCAAAGGGCCTCTGAAACAATACTTTAGAATTTCTTCCAGAATGGAAGCTCCAGGAGAATAGGGATATTTATTTTGGTCGCTGAATGTGTTCTATCAGCTTGACAAGTACTCAAGGAAAATTTGTTGCATGACTATCATTAGGAATGGGTGATGGATGTTTCTAGAAGCCATGGCTTTTCCCCAAGAATGAAAGCTATGATTCACCACCTATCTATCTTAAACCCCTTTTGCCCTCATCCCAATTAAAAAAAGAAATCTTTAAAGAAAAAAAATCTCCCTATGCTGCAGACCATGATAAGCAGGTCAAAGGCGGTCTGTGGACCAAGCATATAATAGTTTGGAAAATGTTATAATTATTAATGAAACATAACTACTTGAATTCATAATTAGTTATAGGAAAGTGAAGTAAAGAAGGGATTGAGGCTTGGGAAATATATTTTGTTTCTCAACAGGGCCCAATTATTTTTTTCTGATACATATCCACTCATGTCTGAATCAGTCTACTGTATAATTTGTACCAAGATGGTCACTGGTACCATGCATACATTATCATGTAACTAATGTGGCTCTGAGGATGAGATTTCTTTCACAACCTTCTAGCTACCATTCCATTCTCAGCCTCTTCATTTATTTTTCCAAATAGAAGGTTTTAAAATTCAGAAAAGAATTACAGGACTGTTGGGGCACCTGGGTGGCTCAGTCGTTAAGCATCTGCCTTCGGCTCAGGTCATGATCCCAGGGTCCTGGGATCGAGCCCCGCATCGGGCTCCCTGCTCAGCGGGGAGCCTGCTTCTCCCTCTCCCGCTCCCCCTGCTTGTGTTCCCTCTCTCGCTGTGTCTCTCTCTGTCAAATAAACAAAATCTTTAAAAAAAAAAAAAAAAAGAATTACAGGACTGTTAAGAGCTCAACTGGATTCCCCATCCCCTTTATTCTTATTAGTTTTGTTAATCTTTTTTTTTTTTAAGATTTTTTATTTATTTGACAGAGAGAGACACATTGAGAGAGGGAACACAAGCACGGGGAGTGGGAGAGGGAGAAGCAGGCTTCCTGCCGAGCAAGGAGCCCGATGTGGGACTCGATCCCAGGACCCTGGGATCATGACCTGAGCCGAAGGCAGGCGCCTAACGACTGAGCCACCCAGGCGCCTCTGGTTTTGTTAATCTTAAGATAAACTTTACATCATCTAAATGTGACCTTTGTCCCCCAAATATGATCATTTGGGGTTGTAATTGGGGGGGCCAGTGCAACAGTGACCCAGGAATTAGGGCAGGGATATATCGCTGCTGGCATGCATGGTTCTACTCTCCCTTCTAGTGCCCATGGCAGACATAGCCATTGGGCCTGGCTCTCCCTTCCACTGCCAATGGCCTCAGACTCCTACGTGTAGTGTTACATTTGACCACCAAGTGGCTGGAGTTGGTTATTTGCCATCTTTACTTGGGATCTTTTCAAAATACCACTCTGGTGAACACATCCGTTAAAGTCATTTTATATGATTAGGGTTCATTTTAGTGGTGTTAGAGGAGATTGTGGAAATTCTATAGATGCTCTGGTTTTAGGCTGGAGTACCTGGAAGTTCTATGCCACAGAAGCATACTGAATAAGGCTCTTCCTGTTCATTTTCTCTTTGAATGGGGCTGCCACAGAAGCATACTGAATAAGGCTCTTCCTGTTCATTTTCTCTTTGAATGGGGCTCTAGGATGTAGTGAGGATGAGCCAAGCCCACCTACTTGAGGTCAGTACTTACCGATTACTTCATCAGTTCCTTTATGTTTCTTAGACCAGTTTGCAGTTAGGGTGGGCCACGTGACTAGTTCTGGCCAATGGACTGTGTCACCTCTGGGCTAGGACTTTCAGGAATGATCCCTTTCTTCCGCCCTGGTACAGTGACCTTGCCAACTTTATTGAGATGGCAGCACCATAAGTATATAGCAAAATTCTTAATCCCTAGGTCACCAGGTAAAAAAGAGTCTCCTGCAACCTGCAGTGGTCCTTTATTACATTAAATTTCCGAGGCTCTGGACTTCATCCTTTGATGCCGTCAACATGAATGCGCTATGTGAGTGAAACATCATTACCACGTGATTGGGAAGGATTAACCCTAAGTTCAATGTTTCACTGATCTATATCTGCCAATAGAACTCATCACAAGTATTGAACGTGAACCTATATTGTATGCCTTAAAAACAAGGAACAGCGTAAATACCAAGGGAGTGAAAGATATCTGTACACCCAGGTTCCCAGCAGCATTATTCACAATCGCCAAAAGGTGGAAGCAATCCAAGTGTCCATCGACGGAAGAACAAATAAACAAAATGTGGTAAATACATACAATTGAATATAATTCGGCCTGCAAAAGTGATGAACTTCTAATATAAGCTGTGGTATGGATGAACCTCGTGGGCATTGTGCTAAGTGAAATAAGCCAGTCACAAAAGGACACATAGTGCTTCCTCTCATACGAAGTACCTCGAGCAGGCAAATTCACAGAGATGGAAAGTACATTGGCCAGCGGCAGAGGGAGGGAGAAATGGAGAGTTGTTTAATGAGTAGTGAGTTACATTTGAGAAGATAAAAAAAGTTCTGGAGATGGATGGTGGTGATGGAGGCACAACAGTGTGAACGGACCTAATGCCATTGACCTGAACACCTAAAAAGGATTAAAATAGTCAATTTTATGCTCTGGATATTTACTACAGTTAAGAAAAAGGTGAGAGAGAGAGAAAAGAAGAAACAGAGAAGATTATTTAACTTCTGTTAAGGGGGAGAGCTCTTTGAGTCTTTACCCTTTCTGGGCCAGTTAGTTCTCTCTCCTTCTCAATTCTCCTTCCCAGATTCTCCACACACTCTTTTCTTATAAGCCTCCTCTCCAAGGCTGCCTCCTCGTTTCTGTGACTAAAAACACCAGGAGGACAGGGACTGGATCTGACTTGTTTGCTATCATGTCTCTAGAAGAGTATCAGCAGGGAGGCTTGGGGGGGCTCCTTTGTGTAAGCATCTGCCTTTGGCTCAGGTCATGATCCCAGGGGCCTGGGATGGTGTTGCTCAGTGGGGAGTCTGTTTATCCCTCTGCCTGTCCTCCTGCTTGTGCTCTCTCTCTCTCAAATAAATAAATAAAATCTTGAAAGAAAGAAAGAAAGGAAAGAAAGAAAGAAAGAAAGAAAGAAAGAAGAAAGAAAGAAAGAAAGAAAGAAAGAAAGAAAGAAAGAGAAAGAAAGAAAGAAAGAAAGAAAGAAAAGAAAGAAAGAAAGAAAGAAAGAAAGAAAGAAAGAAAGAAAGAAAGAAAGAAAGAAAGAAAGAAAGAAAGAAAGAAAGAAAAAGAAAGAGAAAGAAAAAGAAAACCGTGTCAGGCAGAACCTAGAACAGAGCACTCCAGAAACCCTGTTTGAGTGAAGGAACACGGGATGCCCTTTCCCCTCCATTTGTGCTGTCAGAAAATACCAGGTGGGGGCAGCACTGCTCTAGTGAACTCCTTGGTGCTGCTGGAGGTGAGGCCTACATGAGTGAAATGGGCCACCTACAATTGTGGACCCATTTGGTGGAATTATGTCCGTTTTTCATGGTGTCAACCTCCAAGAATAAAGGAGCTATCTTAAACATCATCAGCCTTCTTTAATTTCTTGTTAGGGATTTATTATATATTTATATATCTGAATTATTCTTCAATTCCTTCATTCAGTAAATATTTATTAGGTGCTTACTATTCTCAAGTACTCTTCTGGGCACTGGGTGAAAAAACAGACTATAAGTCCCGGCCCTCAAGGCATTTATAATATGGGGATATGGCTCCCACCTAGACAAGTAAATGAATGAACACATAGTGAGTATACCGAGGGGGGATGAAAACTGTGGAGAATGGAACAAAGAAGAGGACAGACAGTGATCATTTCATTAGGGTCTTTTTCCGAGGTCGTGTCTTGTACTCCTGTTTGGAACACATTCCTCTGTTTCTTCATTTTGCTTGACTCAGTCTTGAGAGAGTGGCCTCCTGGAGGAGATGAACCTCGTCATGCTCCCCTGCGCTGGCCCTTGGTTGTCTCATAGGCTTTTGCGATTGTCCACGCGGCCGACTTCACTTCCAGTGGCTCCCAGTAGTGGAGGGTGTGCCAACACCCCGCAGTGTCCCAAGCGGGGGGATCTCCATCAGCACCTGGATTCACGCTGATTGGAAGCCAGACCCTCAGCCAGCAGCGTTTATAGTTTACAAATAGGTGTCGACCCAGCATAAGTCCCACTGGCCACCAGAGCCAGGGGGTCTAGAGCCGTCCTCTGGGCCGCAGTGGCAAAAAGCGGGCTCCAGAGCTGGCCCTAGGCAGAGCGAAAGGGGCAAAGACGGCACTCGCTTGCCATCTTTGGAGAGCGCTTTAGTAGGTCCCTAGCTGTGTGTTAAATTAGGTGCCTGTCCCTCAGACCCATGCTTGAAGATAGGCAAAGACGCCTCTTTCAGAGACGATCTGGGCACTTTTCAGCGGCCACCTGCCTCACTCAGCTAGTCGCTGGATTATTTTTCTGAGGACATTGCTCTCTAGGCAGCTGTAGGTTTGACGTGTCTGAGGGGAGAGGTGAGTTCAGGACCCTCCTAGTCGACACCTCGAAGGGCACGGAGACAGTGATAAGTTCCAGAGCAGCCATTATTTTATTTTATTTTATTAAAGTAATTTCTACCCCCGACGTGGGGCTGGAACTCAGACGATGAGATCCAGAGTCGCTGGCGCCTCACACTGAGCCAGGTGGCCGCCCCCGGGGGGCACCATCTTGACTGTGCAGGGATGAACAACCTCGTGGAGCAGCTGGCTTTCCACAGGGCGGCGTGAGGAAGGTGAGTGAGTGGCTGGAGGCCAGGTGGAAGCGGGAAGAACAAGTTCACAGTCCTTTGTTTCTGAACTCTATTCCTATCTGGACCACGGTTCTTACAGACGGCGTGTTATGGAAGCAGGAGTACCTGCTTTCACTGTCTAGGAACTCTAGCATCTTCCAGCGAGCGCCTTGCGCAGCAAGGGCGCAGAATGTCAGCTTTCGGCGATGCCCTGAGCCTTGGCATTCCAGAATTGCGTACAGGAGTGTGTTCACCCTATTGTCCTCTTTCTGAGGTCATGAGCTTCCAGAGCCGCTTCTCCTAGCTCCCCTCCTCAAGCCGAGCCCCGTTTTCTAATTCGTGTCTGTCATGCGCCCTTTATGGAAGGCCAACTCTACTGTCTGCCTGCTGATTGTTGTTGTCATCACCCACTTTCAGGGCAGGATTTCGTGCAAGGCTAGGAGGATAGTATCTTAGGCTTCATTTTCAATCATCCTGCCTGATGAGGCAAACAACAGTATGTTTGCTTGCTGAGATAGATAATGCATATCGCTGAGCTGAATGCTTTAGGGAGGAATTAAAAGGAGTCTGCTCTTCTTACACATTAGCCACCATCTTCATCAGGAATTGTTTTAGTGCCATGAATGGAAACCAGTTTATCAAGGTCTAGATCAGTGGTTCAACCATGGGCAGCCTTCTCCCCTCCGACCCTGGGGTCATTTGGAAATATGTAGAGGGCATTTTTAGTTGTCACAATGACTATGGGTACTCTGTCATTTAGTTGCTAGGAGCCAGTGATGCTAAGCATCCTGCAGTCTACAAGACAGTCTTGAACAATAAAGAATTATTCTGTTGAAATTGCTGTTAGAAACCTGTTGAAAAACACTGACCTACGAACGAGAGTGCGGTTTGCCATAACCCAAATAAAACTGGGCCTTCCTGTGTCCGGCTAATAATAGGATATCATTAAGAGAGGAATGCAAGTCTATTTCCTTAGGAAGTCCTGGGAAATAAAACAGCTTGCAGAGTTCCAAAGCAGTATTCCACTTAAACAAATAGCCGAACTTTGTAAAATCTTTCCTAATATCTCATTCAATCCCTTCAATTTTATTTTATTCTCTCAACATGTCTACAACTTCTTCCCCAGTTTGTCCTAAGTATTTGTCCACTCTTGTCCCCTATGCTGAGCAGCCCTCTTCTTTCCTAATACAAACCAAGTCTAGTTTTTCTGTCTTCTTCAATTCTGTACTAGTTACATGTGCCAGAATGTCTATGAATGTGTGTGTGTGTGTGAGAGAGAGGGAAAGAAAGAGAGAGATCATGAGTCTATAAACACGCATGTTTATCACTTTTACAAGGGCAAACCTAAGTGGGGGCATTGGTTAAGACTACAGGTAGTCTTTTAAAACCCAATGGCCAGGGACACCTGGGTGGCTCAGTCGGTTAAGCATCTGCCTTCGGCTCAGGTCATGATCCCAGGGTCCTGGGATCGAGTCCTGCATCGGGCTCCTTGCTCAGCGAGGAGCCTGCTTCTCCCCCTGCCTGCCACTCCCACTGCTTGTGCTTTCTCTCTCTCTCTCTAATAAATAAATAAAATCTTTTAAAACAAAACAAAAAACCCAATGGCCAGAATTATAGCAGTGTGTCACAGGACCTAGGAAGTCATAGGTGTTTGTTGCCTCCATCCTGTTCTTTCTGGGTCCACTTGTCCATTCCTATCTTCTCTCTGCATCTTTTATGGTCCCTACTTGGTTAACCTGATTTCTCAGCCAGCCTCCTAGCTTTTGCTCTCTGTAGTTGCAATAGACTGAATGTGTCCCTACAAAATTCATGTGTTGATACCTAACCTCCAATGTGAGGGAATCAGGAGATGATTAGGTGTTGAGAGGTGATTAGGTATTGAGAAGTGATGAGGTCTTGAGGATGACACACTTGCATGGGATTAGTGCCCTTGTAAAAAAGACAGTAGAGAGCTCCCCCACCCCCTTCCACCATGTGATGTGAGAAGGCTGTCTGTGAACCAGTGGCTCTCACCAGACAGTGAATCTACCAGCATCTTCATCTTGGACTTCTGGCTTCCAGAACTGTGAGAAATGAATTTCTGTTGTTTATAAGCGTATGATATGCTGTGGTAGAAGCCCAGATGAACTAAGACAATAACTTTGCTAATTTAAATTTAACTTTCGCATGCCATGTGAGTCTAACTTACATGAACTTCAGCTCCAAAGCCATCTGATGGAATCAAACTCTGTTTCTCAGTTCCACACACATTTGTGGAAGGAGCCAATGGCCACGGATCAGGTTCTGCCTTCCCCAATACAGTGACATCTTCTGAGTTGTGATGAGGCAGATTCTTTAAGAAGGGGCTATTGATGGGGAAGGACTAATGGGTGTCTTTGGTTCAGCAACACCAGTCCGTGTAGTTCATGGTGACACTTAGTCAATATTAGTAAATTCCAGCTTCAGGTTAAGACATTATCTTGAGCTCATTATTCTTCTAAAGCAACTACACTAGTCCTAGCAGATGAGCATGGAAGTAGAGAAGCTTAACGTAATGCACTTCATTTATTTTTGGCCCTTTATGATCATAAAGCAGGTTCAAAGCTGAGTTTTAGTCTTTGCTTGGAGTTTTTCTGGTTTTCACCTAGCTTGGTCAAAATATTAATATTTAACTTACAATGTCAAGGATGGCCTAATCATAAACTCTAAGAAAATTTTAGAGATAGTGCAGACTCTCAAAATGGAGTTGAGCCACTTATTTTGCAGTGATGCATAAACTCCGGGGCATTGGCTATATTAATTACTTTTAATTAATGTCCAAGGACATTAATTAATATTTATTGAGAGCCAGGGACGTTTATTCAACTTGGCACAGTGTAAAAACAATAAAATTCTTTGCTTCTAACTAACACTTGTTGAATGTTCATCATATGAGACAACAATCATTGCCATCACTGAATGGGGAGTAAAAGCAAAACTGTTTTTATGTAGATGGGAAGTTTACGAGTCTGTTTTTGTAGCTGTTATTCTCTTAAATCAAACTGAGGACTTACCCCTTAAATCAAACTAAAGACTTCAGAAGTGCTTCTAATACAACTAACATTCTTTCATTGGAATATAGAAAGATAGAGTTGATTGTGATTTTTTTTTTTTGATAGATGGAGGTGAAGGTGTCGAAAATTTTATTAACATTTAGTTTAAAAAGCTTTACACCTGTGCCATGCCAAGACATAGAAGGTTCTTAAAGAAGTTACCCATTAGGGTTTGCTCCTTGGTTTAGGAGTCGTGGGGCCTTGGTATTGCTTTGTTAAGCGGTTTAAGAATTCATGATCCTGGTCCAGGGCTGGTAATACTGTGCCACTTTCTTCTCCCTCAGAAAAATGGTGCTCGATAATGTTCAAAGCAGTCAGGGCAACCTGAGGGTTCTCATGAAGTTGCAAAGCCTCAATTTTATCAATGCCACCCATTTCCTCTATCAGAAGACACAGGTTTTCCTTCTCTGAGAGCTTCTCTGCTGCCTGGAGGATAAAAGAGATAACATCAAGGATGATGATAACAATTTTGGTGTCTTGGATGGTAAGCAGATTCACCAGTGGCTCCAGGACACCAGAGTGGACAAGCTGGATCACCCGGTCTGTGGTGCCTCCAGTTGTGAAGTTAGCCATGGTCCAAACGGCCTCTTTCTGGACTTTAAATTCTCCGTTTTTCAGCAGAGCCACCAAAGGAGGCAGCATGCCGCAAGCTATCAGCCGCTGGATGTACTGGCGAGGCCCTGCAGCCACGTTGCTCAAGGCCCAAGCTGCTTCCTTCTGGATGGAGGACTCGGGGTGCATCAGGAGCTGGGGCAACACGTTCAGCATGCCCACGTCGATGGCCACCTGGGTCTGGTGATCCGTTCCCGTGACGATGTTCCCCACGGTGCAGAGGGAGGGGGGTCAAGACATTGAGCTGCGAGCTGCTCATGAGCTGGACCAGCCTGGGCAGGACCCCTGTGTTGACCACTTGGCCGATGCGCTCGTTGGAGCCACCAGTGAGGTAGGACAGGGCCCAGCAGGTGTCCGAGAGAACCTCGCTGTCTTGGTGCTGCAGGAGGTGGGATAGGACGGGCAACATCTGCTTCACGGCTTTCACGGAAGGGTAAGGGTTCTTGTTTTGGCACAAGTTGGACAAGGTCCACGTGATGTTCCGCAGAAACGTGATTGGTATGGTTGATGAAACAAGGGCCAGCAGATGTGGAATGGCATTGCTCGAGATAACGAGGTCTCTGAATTCTGCTATATTACCAAGAGCCCACACTGCCTATTCACACACAGTCATGTGGGAGGAAGACAGGAGCTCAACCAAAGGTGGGATGGCCCCATCTTCCACAACAGCTTGAGTCTGCTCTGAAGTCCTGGAAGCAATGTTGGTCAGAGCCCAGGCTGCCTCGAACTGCAAGCAGGGGTGAGGTGACAACTTCAGGAACTCCACCAGCCTGGGAATAAGCCCTGCTTCAACAATCAGTTTTAGAGGAGGGTTCCTTTCCTGGGACAGCATTTTCCTGGCTACCTAATAGTAGTCCCTGGTTTTGTTTTGTTTTGTTTTTAAAGATTTTATTTATTTATTTATTTGAGAGAGAGAATGAGAGGACAAGAGGGAAGAGGGTCAGAGGGAGAAGCAGACCCCCCGCTGAGCAGGGAGCCCGATGCGGGACTCGATCCCGGGACTCCAGGATCATGACCTGAGCCGAAGGCAGTCGCTTAACCAACTGAGCCACCCAGGCGCCCAGTCCCTGGTTTTTTTTAAGAGCAAACTGAAACCTAGTGAAGGGGCTAAGTAACCCGTTTAAAGTTACATGACTAATGGGCTCTCTTTCCCTTAATGACTATGGTGTGAGCTAGTTAGATGCTCTCTAGGTAGAGTGGAAAGTTGCTTGAAAAAAGGTCCCATCAATATTGCAAACTGGAGACATTGTTTCCATTTTATGTTTGGTGTTCCCTTAATTAGATATTTTAGGATTCCAAAAACACTGGATGACTACGAACTTTATATTGGTTTTAAGAAATCTCTATAGTAGTGTGTCTAAATGTGCTTGAAAATTTATGTACTTTTTATGTTCTTTTAGGTTTTTATTTTGAAGTTTCAAACTGTGGGTTTTCTCCCCCCAGAAAAACAAAACAAATTCAAACGGTTATCTGGGAATTCTCAATAATTTAAGCTGGAACTAGTGGGAAATAGTATTTATAGATTAATCAAATTGATAAATAGGTTCAAGAATAAAGGATCATCCCCCCCCCCCCCAACAAGAGAAGACAAAGGGCCTTCTGAATGGAGAACAAAGCAGATTTTCACATAGATCAGAAGTGTCATGCTGTAATCATTTACTTTTTTAAAAATTGAGGATATTATAGATATAGCAAAGTATAATACTAATCTGAAGTGTTCATCTGCATGAATCTTTGCACATACATAGTGTGTGTCTCTCCATGTAACCACTACCGAGATCAGTACCTCCTGCTTCTGCCAAGATGCCCGTTCCCAGTCTATACTTTATCCCTACTAAGGAAACTACCATCTAACTGCCAGCATCGTTGGAGCATTACACTTCTTATCTAAAAGAAATTGAAGTTTTAAAGTAGGAAATTACCATAATTTATTTGCCATTCATTATTTTAACAAATATTTAATGACTATAATGAGCTTTACACAGGCACTGGACATCACTGGTGAAAATGACAGAAACCGTTTCTCATTGTAAATAATGCTGTGATCATTCTTACTGTATATTTTTTTAAGATTTTGTTTTTTTAAGTAATCTCTACATCCAATGTGGGATGCACACTCACAACCCTGAGATCGAGAGCCACATACTCCACCAACTGAGCCAGCCAGGCACCCTCATTCTTACTGTATTTTGAAAGTCTTTTTTTCTTTTACATTTCATTCTAAACGTGTATCTTTATGAAAGATATTGCATGTATCAGTTTATCTTTTATAGCTTAAATATGGTTTGAACTTTAAAAAAAATTTTTTTTTTTGAAGTGTAATGAATAGAAAGAACAATGAGAACAGCAGGCTGCAACTTTCTCAGTTGACCTACTGGGAGCTCTGGCTCACCTTTATCAACTTAGGGCAGCACATCCTGGTGAAGGCAAAGTGTTCAGATGGAACAAAATGCACCAATCTGTGAATTATGCCCTGAGTCACTGTGCTATAGAAGGAGAGGGACCAAGGCTGGTTGTAGGAAGATGAGGATGGAATGTCCCAGGGAAAACGCATGGGCAACAGCTGTCTGTGGGTGGAAATGATCTCCACAGCTCATTTCATTTTTGAAATGTATTAGTTGTACTCTAAGGGCAAAATGGGCAGGTGAATTTCTTTTTTCTTTTTTCTTTTTAAGATTTTATTTGTTTATTTGACAGAGAGAGACACGGCGAGAGAGGGAACACAAGCAGAGGGAGCGGGAGAGGAAGAAGCAGCCTTCCCGCCAAGCAGGGACCCCGATGCGGGGCTCGATCCCAGGATCCTGGGATCATCACCTGAGCTGAAGGCAGACGCTTAACGACTGAGCCACCCAGGCGCCCCGGTGAATTTCTTTTTTTGAATTGAAGTATAATTAACACTCAGTGTTGTATTTCAGATGTACAATATAATGATTCAACAATTCTGTACTTCACTCAATGCTCATCTGAATAAGTGTACTCCTAATCCCCTTTATCTACTTTAACCATCCCCCCCACCCACTTCCCCTCTGGCAACCACCAGTTTGTCCTCTGTATTTGAGTCTGTTTTTTTCCTTTTTTCCCCTTGTTTGTTTGTTTTGTTTCTTAAATTCCACATATGAGTGAAATTATATGGTATTTGTCTTTCTCTGACTGACTTATTTCACTTAGCATTATGCCCTCTAGTTCATCCATGTTACTGCAGATGACGAGGTCTCACTTTTTTATGGCTAATATCCCATTGTACATATATATCACATCTTCTTTATCCATTCATCTGTGGATGGTCACTCGGGTTGTTTTCATACCTTGGCTGTTGTAAATAATGCCACAAAAATCATACAGGTGCATATATCTTTTCAAATTAGTGTGTTTATTTTTTTGGGTGAATACCTAGCAGTGGAATTACTTGTGCATTGTTGGTGGGGAGTGCAAGTAGGTGAGTCATGGACTGTTGTGTCAGAAGTCTCCCTACAGTTCCCATATATAAATGATGCCTAAAAGCTTGCTGAGTATATTTCCTAGAAAGAAAGACACTACGAAGGCTTCTATTAATTACAGGTACTGTTCAGGCCAGTGCTCTTGGATATTTCAGCCCTGTCATAGGGAGTCAACTTACGACTTCCGTAATTTAGAACTAAATTTAGAGACAGTTGTTTTTGGAAAGGGGAAACAAACTTTTCAGTTTTATAAAAACAATCTTAAAAGAGACGTCCACTTTCATTCTTTCTAATAAACAATTGGCACAAGTGAAAGCAAACCAATCTATCTCCATAGGAAATGGCTTGTAGAAAGTGGGTTTGATCTATATAGATTTATGGGATCTCTAAATGCAATCAACAGACAGCCACTTACTGTTTACCAAAAGGCTTGGGAAGGAAATAGTGGATAAGTTCACAGACTAATGTCCCAAATAGCTGTTGAGTTTGCTATCTCTTTTTTTCTTCCTGGAGGGAATGGGAGACTTCCCAGATGAACGTTTATTTCAGACAATTAAATAGAGGGTCATGATTGACATGTTTTCATGTTATTCTTTCTTGGTTTGACATAGAAAATCTACTGGAATCAGGCTAATTTACAAATGAAGGGGTTTATTTTCCCTTTGGTTTGTGGGCATAATTGTCTCCATTAGCTTTAATGGGAGTTTCAGGGCCTGGTCTGAAGGGAGAATGGATGGTTTATGGTAGACTGCTGGCTCTGTGCTATTAAATCCATAGGGAAGAAATGCAGTGTATATTTCGACACCCAACTTCTACACTGTGCAGAAAATAGAAACTGTTTGAAAGCATTCACATTTTTCTCTATCAGTGCCTTAAAAAGAAATAAAATGAAAGCCCAGGGTGCACAAGAACAATTTTATGTGACCATTGAAAAGATTAAGGATCATCTTAAAAACACTGCAAACATTTCGTCTTGAGTAATGGGGATGTGTGCAACAAATAAATGCACAACAACAGGGCGGCCAATTTCTGCACCTTGTAACCAATGCAAGTCCATATCCAAAAGGTCAGGTTGGCCAATAAAAACTTCCATAAAATTCAGACATTGTCAACCTAATCCCCTAATCCCCAAATTCCCAAATGATTATGAGATATTATCAGGGAAGTATTTCATAGTGAGGGTCTCTGTTTCACTCTTTTGAGAATCACTCTTGATTCTGTTGTGTACTATGTGAAAATGACAAAAGGGCTCTGGATGAATGGGCCTCTACTTAGGATTTAATTCATTCTAGAAGTGTTAATTGTCTTCTTCACTGCCTGGCACATATTTGGCACCCAGTAGTATTTGTTGAATGAAGAATGAGTGACGGAGTGTTTACAATCCACTCTCTTCATCAAGAGAATCAAATAAGGTCCTTGCTCTCAAGAAACCACAGCTTAATACTACACATATGCAACTAGAGTGTCCTTTTTTCAACTCTAATGTCTAAATCCAAATATAAAGCTTATTATCCTAAGTGCAGTATTTTTAAAAAAGTATAATCCAGGTATAATGGGAGAACACAGAAGGGAGCGGTGAATTCTGTCTGAAGAGATCTGGGAAGGTTTCACAAAGAAAATGCCAGTTAGCCTCGGCATCCTATGATAGGGAGAAAGAGGGATGAGCAGAGGATCAGAGATGTGAAGATGCACATCCTTTCCAGGGAATAACAAGCAATCTAGTGTGGACAAAGCTAACTTGTCTGTGTAGGAGCACAATGGTAGGTAGAGGTAGGTAGCTGAATTTTAGATGGTCGCTGTGCTTTTTTTGGCTCTGGGAAAAGCATATTATATCTCTTGGCAAGGAGCACAATGG